>NC_056523.1:333370315-333385512 GCF_019175285.1 Sceloporus undulatus | reverse complement strand
GGGTTGAATGGTAGGCAAACACAGGTTGTTAATTTCCACTTCCCCATTCAGCGAACCTTTGTCACATCATAGTAAATTGATTCCGATCCGCATCTCATTCACACTGACATTGAATTGATTCATGAATTCAATTCTTCAAATCAATTCTTCAAATCGATTCCGATCCACCTCTAGTTCACACTTACATGGAATCGATGTATCCAAAAAGATGCAGGAAAAATCAGCATCAAAAAGTCGTGGATTGAATGGATCTAGTGCTTGTCACCCCCTCTCCAAATCGCTTCAGAAATTTGGTTCAAGTGCAAAGCAGGGTCATTTAAACAGCTTCAAACTGCTTTAAAACGTAGTGGGAATAAGGCCTCCCTTAGAAAACACAACCTGGATTGAATCAAAGAGCTGCTCTAAAGAAGGGTAAAGAAAGAGCAGTTGTTGGTCAGTTGCAACTCCCGACAGGCCTAGCCAGCATAGCTAACAGTGAGGGATGTTGGGAGCTGTGGTTTGATGACTTCTGCAGGTCTACATGGTTCTCATCCCTGGTCTAAAATCCCTGGTATGAACATGAAATGGCTCCCAGGAAGATAGAATTAGGGTGATAGCTGAATGGAGGAATTAAAGACAGAGTCATAAAGGTCAAACAAACAGGCTGAGGGAAGTTTCAAAGGTGGAATTTTTATGCCTCTTGTGCAACTACAAAAAGACCCTGCGGTTTTGGAGAAAGGGTCTATTGAGCTCCAGACAAATGACAGGATATGAAATCCCTGCCGACCCACTGAATTATCTATATGAAGTTGTTGATGAAACTGATATGGAAATGGCAGTTAATTTGCTGACTGCCACCAAGATGGCAATCGCCTATTATTGCAATTATATCTGGATGGTTTCACCACATTTGGGACATGGCAACAATGTCAAAAATAATATATGACATCTGCATGCAAGGAGGTTGCTTGGCAGATAATTAGCTTTTTGTAAAGACGGCCGATCTCTGTGACAATACCTGGCGGCGGAGATGGAAGAGTCCAGGGTGCCCACGCTGCCACTCATCTTCCGGGCCTGAGGCATGCTTTCTGGCCAAATATGTTGGAGGAAGAATACTACCCCAAATTTCTTTGCCTCCTCCTCCTCCTCCTCCTCCTCATTTTATAGCCTGCCTTTTCCCTAGTCTGGGACTCAAGGCTGTTTGCAGCAATTCCTTGGATCTGCACAAAACCTCTTCTAAAGGCTTTTTAATACTGGAGGCTGGTTTGCTGGTGTTGGTTTGTGGTTTGAAGAAGGGCAATTCCCCTCCTCTCTGTTCTTCTTCTTCTTTTTAAGAATTAAAAAGTTTTAGTGCAAAAATGTCATTTCTCTGATGTACTCAGTCTCTAGCAAATCTCTAAAAAATGAATAGAAAGAAAGGAGAATAGAAATATATTATTAATGGCTGTAATCCTGCATTAGAAATAAAACAGTTTGACACCACTCTAACTGCCATGGCTCAATGCTGTGGAATTCTGGGATCTGTAGTTTTATGAGATATTTAGTCTGCTCTGGTGCCCCACCAAACTACAGATCCCAAAATACCATAGTATTGAACCATGATGGTTACAGTAGTATCAAACAGCATTATTTCTAAAGTGTAGATGCAGCCTGAATTAACTGAATGTTGAACTAAATAGCCTCCCCTGGATTTCTTCTTGAAGGTCACAGGACAAAGGTTTGTCAGCCTAGAGCATTCAGCCATGCTTTTTGCTAGCACCCATGGCATTTTCCCACACCTCTTCCTCTCCCAAACTCCTTGGGGGTAATCTCGATCTTATCACTGCTGGATTAAATCTATGCCACTGCCATCAACCAAAAATATTCCTTTTATGTGAGTGCCAAGGCAGGCTTTTTATAGAGTCCAGGGATCCCTGAAATCATGGGATTCCCACCTGGTTGATGGTTTTAACTCTGAAGTTATGCTTTGATTGTGATTTCCTGCATGGCAGAAGCGGGTTGGACTGGATGGTCCTTGTGGTCTCTTCCAACTCTATGCTTCTATGATTCCAACCCTAGTGGCACTATTGCTGTAAAATGGGGCAGTGGCAGTTAAAGTGGAATCAAACCAGTGTAATTTTTCACCATGGCTATATCCATGGATGTACCCATGTGTTGGCTCACATGACATCCAACAGTTGATTCAATGGGTCTACTCTGTTTGGGACTAGTACAAGAACGCCAGCTTACAAGGGTCCAGTTCGGTAGGATTCTTAGTACTTCTTCCTATTGCAAACTTGATCTGATCCTCAAAGTCTTTGCCGGTTTCTGTGTCAGCTGCCCTACGACTTCATTTGTCTGTTTCTCCCTCTCTTTTTCTCTGGGAAAGTGGCAGTCCGCTTTATTTCATTATCATCGCTCCCCATCTCCTTCTCCTTTGCCGTCTCTTTCCCTCTGCATTGCCTTCCCGTGTTCTCATTACCTATTTCCATATTGCCATGCCGACTCGTGCAAATGAAATGTGAATTTGATAAAGCTCCTTGGGTTACCGCAGTGCCAAAAAAGCAGCCTCAACATTAGGCCTTTTCCACCAATATAAAATTAAAAAAAGAAAGAAAGAGATTGCCCCCTGCTCCCCTTTTCTCAAAAATGGGTAATTGATTTGCTTCCAGAGCTCCCACACAAAATGAAACCCTTCCAGCAATTACAGGCAGATAATGGACTGAAATTAAATAGTCTTTCTTGCTTTCTCTCTATCTAACTAGAGAGAGATTCTCTTTTTGGAAGAAAAAAAAAATGAAGCCAGTGCATAATAATCAGCAGTGCATTACATATTCAGTTTCTGACTACCTGGGACATTAAAGGAAGCGCATATCGCAAAGCCAATCTAAGCATTTTATTCTTAATTGTGTAAAACTGGGTTTGTATCTGGTGAATGGACTGAGAGAAAGACAATGGATTGCATCCTCACAAGGATAGATACTGTAAACGCATTTCGAAATAAACGCCATCAAGTCAAATGCTCTCTGAGGTTGAGAAAGATGCAGTGCTTCAAAGACAAAGGATGACCCATGTCTCTCCAAAGAAGAGTTGGCTCTATTAGGATACAGGAGCAATAAATACACCCGTGGGTGAAAGGTATGGCAGATTTATTAAGTATCAGATAAAATGTACAGATGCTAAATAAAAGCCTCTATCTGAAGCTTGGAGCAACTTGTGTCTCCAGCCAGCGGTTTGGAGCCCAGAAAAGCAACAATGGAGATACCCCAGGCCAATGCTATGCAGCCCCTTGCTGGATCTTCCATACGCCTCAACATTTCCCAGATGAAAACCTAGGCCACGTGTGGCCAAGCAACATCTCAATGTGGTCAAGGTGGCCTAAATGATATTGCTGAGAAAGCCAGGAGAGGCTGTAGCAGTTTGCTTTGGCCTGAGCCTCCTGGGAAGGGCAAGACTCTGCTGAGTGAACTGAGAGCCAACTACTTTTGCACTTTGAACTCAGTTTGTAGCAATGGGAGTCAGCTGAGGACAAAGGAGGAAAGTGAGAAACCAGGACATTTTAAAAGCAGCTGAAAAAGTGAGAAGACAGAGGATTAATCAGGACTGTCCCTGAAAAATGAGGACAGCTGGAGGATACAAAAGAGTCCTAGGAGTTTGTCACACAGAGGGAGAATGACTAAAGTCTGATGAAGAAACAAGATCTTAAAATCCAAGTGTTGTTTGTCAGATGCATTGGTGGCAAAGAGAAATATTGCAAAAATAATGCGAATGGAAAGCTCCTTTGTACTTTTGGAATTTAGCTAAAGTAAAAAGGAGCTGGTTTTGATGCCTTTGCATTCTGGTTATTTTTGCGTTATTTCTCTTTCATGTAAATGTCATCTGAAAAACATTTCGCAAATGCATTTCCCCCCCCCCCAACTTTCTGTTTGGGTTAACCCCGAACATCATCTGAAAAACAAACCACAAATGCGGTTGTTTTCTGTTTAAATTTACTTTCTGCACGGGATTTGCCCCGTGTGATAAACTCCCTAGTTTCCTGCACTATCCACCCAATATGAGAATTGTGAGACACCGCCTGGGTTGATTTCCCACATATCCACAGTCATGCAGGGCAAGGCAGGGCAAGCAAATCCTCTTTTACCACCATTTCTAAAACTGCAAATCAGGTGAACTCAGGTCAAAAAGACTTACCCAGCCCCAATGCAACCGACACCTCCTCAGACAAATGGGTGGGAAGAAAGAGGCAGAAGTTATTATTACATTTTATTATTATTATATTTATTTCTACCCTGCTTTATCCCTAAATTGGGACTGAAAGAGGCTTACACTCTAAAAACAAGTTGGGATGGCTGAGGCTTGTGTGTCCTCCCATTCCCATCCCTTGAGTCATAGTCAGAGCAAGAAAATTGGCAAGGAGACTAGATGTCCTGCTTTTCCAGGAAGTGTCCTACATTTCAACCTTCTGCCCAGGAGGAATGTCAAAATGTCCTCCATTTGGAGCACGACTAAAATGCCTGAATGTATATTCATATGAGTGTTTTGAGCTTTTATTTGGTAATGCCCCACATTATTCTTGAATGTCCCACATTTTGTGGTGCCTTGTCCTCCTTTGCAGTGATGACATCTGGTCACCCTGAAAAGAGGAGATTTTCCAAATTTAAGCCGAGCAGAGGGACTATAGAGCATGTTGAGCGGAGGGTCGGAGGGGGCCCCAGGTAAATGTTTTAGCCTTTAGCACCCATGTCCTGTGCAGAAGGGTGCTAGCCACCCTGGATACATGCCAGCCGGTGATGGTGAGGTCAAGCTCTGGCTGGAGAAGATAGCAAAAGCTGGGAATTGATGGTGATAATTTATTTAAAGCTTTCCAAATGCTTTCGAGAGATAGATATGTAGATCATCACAGGAGGCTATTAAGGAAACGTGCTTCACCACAGGATGGGAGGGGAAGCCAAGTCATGGATTTAAAAATTAGATAAGCGCTGGGAAGGAGAAGCAAAGGAACAAAGGGCAGTCCTTGAGAGGGAGGACAAGGTTAATAGTGGGGTGACCTTCTGATCAGGATTGGGATCCAGGGGTTGTTCGGCATATTTATTAATTCCAGATCCAGATAGAGAGAGAGGGAGAGAGAGGGAGAAGACTCAAATGGTGAGATGGCAGGAGCAGTGGGTTGGCATGTCTTGGTGCGGTAACTCATGGTGCCATCCTGCCCCCATTGACTTCTTCCTATACTACACTCTCTCCATTGATGCCCCCTTGTCGTGGGGGAGAAGCTTGTGTACCCTAATGAAATTGTGAGCTATGCTGGCGGTGGTATAATAGCCACCGGCAGGGCCTCCCATGCCAGACACAGGGACGTTTAAGAAGGGGGGGGGGGTTCCAGACTAAGTGCCACCATTATAATGGGGTTTGAGTGCAGTGGCGCAGCAGCACACACCATTCATTTTTCTAATGGAAGGGGGGGTCTGAACCCCAAGAACACACCTCCTTGGCTACGTCCCTGCCAGACAGGTCACAACCGAAGGGTCTGACCAAGAGCGCCAAAGGGCAAGATGGGCTCTCTAGCCTTAAGGCAACCATTTCAGGAGAAGGAAAACTCTAATTCCAAACCCGGGCAGATGGTGCTCATCTAACCCTGTAAGGTCAACCATCTCAGAGAAGGAAACTCTAATCAAACCTATGACCCGAGGACCTCGCTGCCACCATCCATGCTTGCCAAGGCCTCAGCATTAAAGGGTGAGGGCAGTTTGGTGCACGCTGCGCTCCACCAGAAAAATCCATTGCACAGGCTCCAAGGATACATCCAACCCTGAATCTTCGTTCGCAAAGTAAAGCCAGAGAGAGAGAGATACTACACTATACAAAATACTTAGGCAGGTTTTTTGGTACTAATGTTACTCATAAATTGTAAATCTCACACATCAGTGAATGTAATGGCAATAGTTGTGACACAGACAGCTAGTTAAATTAAAATTATACCTTTCAATTACAATATAATATGCACAGCCTAAGTGTCCAAAGGTATAGCCATGTTAGTCTGTAAAATCAATATGTAAATAAAGAGATCTTGTAGCACCTTTAAGACTAACTGAAAGAAAGATGCTGGCAGCCTTGGCTTTCGCAGACCTAACTCTACTTTCTGGGATGCATTTGGTGAGTGGAAATGCATCTGAGGAAGTAGACTGAAATCTATGAGAGCTCAGGCTGCCAACCTCTTTCTTTCAGTGAGTCTCAAAGGTACTATGAGATCTCTTTACAGAGTTTCATGTGGTTAAAGTGAAAATTTGGTAAGATGTGATGTTTTAAAGAAAATTTAAATTTAAAAGAATATTTTTTAAAAAATTAAAAATATTTTATTTAAAATTCTAATTTTAAAATTTAACCTTTTTAAAAAAATGTAACGCCTTTCCTTTCTCCTCCCACTGAGCCTTACCACACAGCATCTCTTCAGCATTTTAAAAGGATGCAGGCAAATGCCACAGCTCATGCCTGCCAAAAGGCAGAAGTTCGGGGAACGGTGGTGTCACCCCTTTGGGTGTCACCTGGTGCAGCTCTCCCTGCAACCCACCAGTCAAGTTCTTTCACAGAAGAAGACACATACTCCCCACTGTCCCCAGATGCAAATAGGAGAAGGTTGCCTTCCAAGAGTCCCTTTTGTCCTAGTGGAGATAATGCAGGAGAAAGCTTCCTGTACACAGCAGCTGGCTTTGGGAAGCTGTTGGTGGCCACAATCACTGGAAGGGAGAGGAAGGGAGGAGGAGAGGAACAGACTCACGGTCACACACCTCATGTGTCTGCCCAAGAAGTAGAACTATAGCAAAAGGGACCTATCACACAGAGGCAGAAATGCAATAGCAGTGAGATTGGGAGCCTATTGATGGGTTTTGCCCATCAATTAAAAGGTAGGTGCACAACAGCAATGAATAAAATGCAAGGCAGCAGCAGGACAGATATGACATTGTTCAATAAGTACTAACCCCAAACCCTGTAATCCTGTTAAAATTCCACTTTCTAGCCTTGCGTGATAAACTCCTCTGAGCCTTAGAGGAAGGCAGTGGCAAATCTCCTCTAAATAAACCTTGCCAAGAGAATGCTAAGATACAGTCATTGTATGCCAGAGTCAGCTTGAAGACACATAAGAATTACAGCTGTGCTTTTGCAAGGAGTAGGAAGAGGAAGAAGAAGAGGATGAGGAGGAAGATAAAGAGGGAAAAAGAAGGAGGAGAAGGAGGAAGAGGAAGAAGAAGACAATTTGCCCCTTTGGAAGCTGATGCTTGACTTGACAGCTAACTATAACAACAATAAATAGTTATCAGAAATTGTGAGGAATCCTTTCATTATCACAGAGCAGGGAGAAAATTTCTGACATAAGCACAGATATCACCTTTATTTCTGAGCCTTCAGAAAGGGTCTTAGAGCCCCGCTTCTCATACCTCTCAGTGGATGAAGCTGGCGATGGACAGACCTTTGCAACTGTACTGTCCTTGGCTTGATGGGGATGGCTCCAAGCCAAGCTTTGAATGGAAACTCCAACTCTAAAACTGCTGGTGGTGTTAAACCTCCAGCCAAGGGATGAGCATAACGGCTCCCTCGCTAATCATGCCTTAATGAGGAAAGGTTGGGCCATGCCCTCAGCGCTGGCGGCAAAGCTGGCCTCAGCAGAATAGTCAAAGTCACTGCAAAGACCTTCCCTCCGCTCCCCTCTCGACAAGGTTAGCACCTTGTCCGGATGGCTGGCAGCCCCAGAGGGAATGGTTGCTTTGCCTGGCTCTTTGAGGGTCGTGGACTGCCTGCCATGCTAATTATCAATTAGGCCACCGACAAGCAAGCGGACAAGCCAAAAAGAATGGCTCTCCCCTGCTGCAAGGTGACCTACCTTGCAACAGTCACCAGCTCACACATCCACATCCCTGCAACAGCTCCAGCTCAGAACTTGAGAAAATGGGAAACAGTGCTCTTGGGGACTGCATCTCCCAGCATCCCTGTTCTGCTGTCATGGTTCCCTCTTCCCTATCAAGTCCAGTTACACCAGAGCTGCGAGCTCATCCTGAGAACATCTTCTTGAGGCAAGGCCTCAGCAGGAAAAGTGAGCTTTTTTGGTGGGGTTCTGGAACTTGTCCACTTTTACCAGGGACAAAATGTGGACAAATTCAGACCCAAACTGTAGGACAACTGCAGGACAAAACTCAGCCCAAAATGTAGGACATTGAAGAACAAATGGTGACCTTAAATGTCCTACATTTTGAGCTTGTCCTGCAGTTGCCCTACAGTTTGGTCTTGAATTTGTCCTACATTTTGTCCCTGGTAAAAGTGGACAATTATGGCAGCCTATGGCAAAAGTGGGTAATTGTGTGGGTACCAGGACCCAGTTTCCTCCTATACACCATGGGCTTCATCCTTCCAGGGCCAAATACCTTAATTTTTCTCTGCAGTCCCTCTCAAAATGGTGACAAGGAGCTGATGTGTCACTTCCTGTCCCCATTTTGAGAGGGACTGCAGGTGGAAATGGAGGTATTTGGGGGTAATAATCCTAATAGTGAATGGACTGGGAGAATAAACCTTGCATTTAATAGCCTGCTCATTTGTTGTTGCTGTGTGTCGCGAAGTCAGCTTTGAACACTACATGAGAGACCTCCTTTGAATCTGGTACCCTTTTCTTGTTCACAGACAGCCTA
Organism: Sceloporus undulatus; assembly: GCF_019175285.1. NCBI lineage: Eukaryota > Metazoa > Chordata > Lepidosauria > Squamata > Phrynosomatidae > Sceloporus > Sceloporus undulatus. Next base: position 333,376,882 of record NC_056523.1, on the reverse strand, counting down.
GAGCCTCAAACAGTTACTTATAGGATAACAAACAACACAGATAGGCAGATGGGTACAAGACCTTGCTTCAAACCTAGGTGCCAACTCTGCCCACATGTTACTTGGGAAATGTCATTGCAGGACCTAACCACATCACCCACAAGACAAGAGGGACTTTCACTTGCTCATCTTCTAATGTGCCATCCTTCACCAACAATGCCCTTCAGCACTCTACCTTGCAGGTCAGTCTCTGCATCAGAGGATAAATGGACACAAAATAAGATATTAAGACTGAGAATGCACAGTTGTCAGTTGCAGAACACTTCAATCCTCCTGGGAAGTTCATCTCTGGTCTCAGGACAGTAGCTCATGGACAAAAATACTGCAAAGGAAGACTGGAAAAAGAAACAGCTGAACTGGAATATATCCACAAACTCCAGGTCATCAACAGTGGGTTGAATGGAAACAATGGCTTTCTGGCACACTACACATACGATAACACTGGTTAACACTTCATGATGTGTTATGGAGTGTTATGTCACAAGGATGCTATTAGCCAGTTTATCATACCTCCCTTGTGGGCTAAACAGACCAGTGATAAACACAGGCATTGGGGTACAGTGGGGGCATGGCAACCGCACACTGCATGTCCAAATCCACCCTGATGCCAACCACCTGATCAGATGGTGGGTAGCGTCACACCATTTTTTTGGCACAGTGTTTAGAGCCCCTGCTCCAATGAAAGCCTGAAAAGCTGCTGCGGTGGCAGTAACACCTTTTTGCTGGTGCTAAAAGGTGTGGCATTTTGCTATTCTTTTTAGTGCTGACAAAGCACTGGATCAGGGCCATGACATTTGGTTGCCATGGCCCTGATCTGGTGAGGAAAGCGGTGGCTCAGAGCCACTCCAAAGGGGTGGTCTGTTTCGCCCCTTAGTCAACTTCCCCAAAAGCATAGAGTGAACTTGTGCCTAGGAAGGACATGCCATACCCTTATCTTATAGTGGTAAAGTATGTCCATTTTTGGTACCAAATGAAATCCCAAAGAGGCCAGGGATTGCAGCCAATTTCATTACAGAACAAATCCACCCTTGGCTTCCTTTGACCACGTAGCTCCTGTGTCCTTTTGGCTAAGAAGGACCACTGTCCATAACAGACTGTGCTCTTTTTGTATCTCATCATTATGCTCATTACAGCTGTTGAGGTAGCTTAAACCTAAGCACCAATGAGATGTGGGGAAAGGATTCAAATCCAAGCTGATTTGCTTGTTTGGCTCAGAAAAGAACTTGCATTGTGATTATGGTTCTCTCCAGAAGGCTTAACAAACAGCAGGAATTGCTGAAGGAGTCTCACAGGGGGAACCCCAAAGGTACCTTGTTCTTATTTAGCGGGTTTATCAATGATGCAGAAGTGAACAGCTTGTTAATTACACCCCACTGATTAAATTGGGCAGATCCCAAAACAAGAGGCAGAGGCTTTGGAGTGATGAGCAAGAAGAAGCATGAGATGTTCCAGACCAAGGATGACGGGCCAAGACAGTGACCGAAAACCTCAGCAGCAGCTGAGAAACGGAGAACCATCTGCTAGGCTTGGGGTGGGTAACAGTAGTGGGTTCAGGGGGCAATTTTCTGCCCTGGGGCTCTCTGGGTGCAGCATGGATTGCCAAGAATGCCCCCCCATGTTAAACAGTGAGAATGGGAAATGAAACCTATTTAAAAGGTGAATTGCCATGCCTAAAAACTTTAAGGAGAGATAATTCATGCTTTGGGGGTGCAGGGGAGAGAAATGCACAATCTAGACAGTCCAGAGGGCCCTGAAACCAGTCTTTGGGGCTCACATGGCCCCAGGATTGCATTTTCCCCAATTCTTCATTAGGATATATACATTATGACAATACCCAATTGGAATGTATCAACCCTCCTTTAGTTTTCATGGGTCCTGACCACAAAATCTGAGATTTGTAGTTTCATGCAGGCCACTAGGTCACACTCTTTCAGCCTCAGAGGATGGCAATGACAAACCCCCTCTGAAGAAACTTGCCAAGAAAACCTCCCAATAAGGTCGCCATAAGACAGATATGACTAGAAGGCACATAACAACAATAACAACAAGCAACAAGAAGCAGAGTTTAGAATTATGTGCTAGAGAGTTGCAGTGACATGAGCTAGGGAAGCGTACTGTATATACTCATGTCTTGGATGAAGCCAATTATCTAGACCAATTTCAAACCGGTTTCAGGGCTATGGAGTTGAGACTGCCATGGTTGCCTTAGTAGATGATCTCCGTCTGGGCATCGATGGGAGAAGTGTGACCTGCTGGTGATCTTGGACATCTCACCGCCTTCGATACCATAAACCATGGTATCTGGAATGCCTGAGAGAGTTAGGTATCAGGGGCACTGCGCTCCAGTGGCTCCACTCCTCCCTCTCGGGCAGATTCCAGATGGTGAGGCTGGGGGACAGCTGCTCTTCCAAGAGAGAGCTGACATCTGGCATCCCTCAGGGCACCATTCTGTCCCCCATGCTTTTTAACATTTACATGAAGCCGCTGAGTGAGATCATCCGGCAACAAGGGGTGTGGGGTTATCAGTACACTGATGACACCCAGATCTATTTCTCTATGTCTCCGACTGCTGCAGTGACTAGGGGTGGTATCTCTCCTCTGAATTCCTGCCTTGGGTCGGTAGTGGGCTGGATGAGGGAAAACAAACTCAGGTTGAATCCAGAGAAAACAGAGGTACTTGCAATAGGTACCTCAAGTCCAGGGATGGAGATTTGTCAACCAGTCCTGGACAGGGTCACACTTCCCCTAAAGGATGAAATTCATAGTTTGGGAGTACTCCTGGATCTGTCTCTGCAGTTGTCATCTCAAATAGATGTGATGGCCAGGAGTGCTTGATACCAACTTCGGTTGATACGCCAACTGCATCCCTACCTGGACAAAAAGGACCTTGAAGCAGTGGTACTTGCACTGGTAATCTCTTGTTTAGATTTCTGTAATGCCTTCTACTTGGGGCTAGACTTGTACCAAGTTCAGAAACTTCAATTGGTCCAAAATGCTGCAGCCAGATTGGTCACTGGCACATCTACATTTGACCATATAATACCAATGCTAAAATCTCTTCACTGGTTGCCAATTAGCTTTCGGGTGCAATACAAGGTGTTGGTTATTACCTTTAAAGCCCTACATGGCTTGGGCCCTAGTTACTTGAGGGAACTCCTCTCCCTACATAATCTGTCCTGCACTCTCAGAACATCAGGGAAGTACTTATTGGAACATCATAATACTAGGTTAACGACAACTCCCCATCGGGCGTTTACAGCTGCAGTTGCAAAATTATGGAATAGCCTACTTTAAGAGATCCATCTCATCAACATCAACATTAGAGGTCTTACGAAGGTACCCAAAATTGATCTCTTCCGGCGGGCTTATCCATCGGACTCCATATAAAAGCTTATGATGATGTCCCACTCATTGACTATGAATATCGGCTATTGATGAACTATTTTTAGAGAACTAATAGGATGTGTGTAATTCAGTGTTAGTGTTTTATCATTGTATTTGTATTATTGTATTATTTTCTTGATTGTAATCCCGCCTCGATCCTGGAGAGACGGGAAAGACGGGAAATATAAATCATAAACCTTATTATTATTATTATTATTATCTTATATCATTATTATTATTATCTACTATTATGTACATCGAAAAATTCTGGCCCAAAAAACCTTGGCTGACTTACTCTTTTCTGAGTTAGGTGGTGTGAAAAATGGAGGCTTAGTCATCCGGAGCACCTAAAAGGAGCACTGATCCCCTCTACCTCTCATCCACTCCAACCATTATTGCCTGCCAGAATTTTATAAGTTATTTGGCATATTGTTTTTTCTTTGCTTGTCCTGTACCTCCTTTGTTAGAGGCCCCAAAGTTTTAGCCTCAACTTATCCACAGTCATATCAAAATCCATAATTTTGACCCCACAATTTGCCTCGGCCGTATACATGAGGTTGACTATAGTAGAGTATATATGATACTTCTTCCCCCCTACTACAAATCCCAGAATTCCATAGGCTAGAGCCATGCAGTTGCAGTAATGTCAAACTGCCTCTAACCCGTGGTGGGATGTCCCTCAGAGTTATATACAGGAAGTTGAAGTAGTTCTGACAGGGAAAACCAACTAACTACCGCAGCACAACACATTGGCCTACATCCTATGTCTTAGTCCCAAACTGCAGAGCAAATCATAAGATCATAGAATCATAGAATCATAGAGTTGGAAGGACCACTAGGGCCATCAGTCAACCCCCATTCTGCCATGCAGGAATCCAATCAAAGCCTCCCTGACAGATGCCATCCAGCCTCGTTTAAGCCCTCCAAGGAAGGAGACTCCACTTATACTCCGGGGGAGTGCATTCCACTGTCGGACAGCCCTCACTGTCAGGAAGTTCCTCCTAATGTTCAGGTGGAATCTCTTTTCCTGTAGCTTGCACCATTGTTCCGGGTCTGTTCTCTGGAGCGCAGAAAACAAGCTGTGCTCCCTTTTCAATATACATCCTTCAAATATTTTATTAAACAGGGCGATCATATCACCTCTTAACCTTCTTTTCTCCGGCTAAACATCCCCAGCTCCCTATCGTTCCTCATAGGGCATGGTTTCCAGACCCTTCACACATTTTTGTCGCCCTCCTTTGGACACATGGCTCCAGTTTCTCAATGTCCTTTCTGAATTGTGTGCCCGAACTGGACACAATTTCTAGGGGGGCCTGACGAGCAGAATACAGAGTGGCAACTATATTCTCTTGATCGCAACTATACTTCTATTGATGCCAGCCTAAAATAGCTTGGCCTTTTAGCTGCCGCATCACCACCTGTTCACTCATGTTCAACTTGTGGTCTACTTGGACTCCTAAATACAATGAATCAATTGTCTGGGTCTGGAGCCTTGGGTCCAGGGTTGCCACGGGTCCAGACCCATGCTTTAGCAGCTGCACTAGTAGGAGGTTGTCTGCAGTAGTCCCCAGCACCCGGTTGCCACCCGATGAAGGAGTTCCTCTGAGTTTGGCACCTGTCCTCACACGAGTATTATGGCAACCTTACCCCAAGAGGCTGGATGACTTCATCAGGTCTGTGAAATCTGGCTTGCAGCCCTTGTTCATGGAGATCCGAAGGGTTGTGGCGAAGCGGCGCCAGGCCTACTACTCCCTGGGAATCTAGCGGAAATCAAAAATCACCAAACTGGCCAGAGACTACTCTGAAATGAAAAATAAGTTGTTCAAGAAGACGCTGACCTGATCCTCTCCTCTGGAAGCAGCTTTGCCTTCTCCTCCACCATTTTGAATTTGGCTGACTAGGTGAAGCCAAAGAAGATGAGAAACAGAAGCAGAGCGGTGCTACACAGCCTGTGCAGGGCAGTGCTTCATGAGCGAGGGGGGGATACACACTGACCGTCTGCAGCATCCTGGAACTGGGCGTAGCAGTATAATAATCCTCTCCATTATCCGAATCAGCCAGAGTGCCACCTCTGCCACAGCCTCTCCATTCTCCATTACTTTTCTATAATGGTTGTAATGTACAACATTTTGTAATTATATGAATTATTTAAGGAGGATGGGGGATAAGGGGACTTATGTTTTGATTTATAGTATGTTTTATGTTTTTATTTCATGCATCTTATATTGTAACCCCGCTCAGTCCCTTTTGGAGAGGTGGGATATATTAATCATCATCTCCATACTCCTTCTTCTTCAGAGCCAAGTATGTGGGGCTATGGACGCCAATGCACCTGCCCTGCCTGGCCAGTACTTCCTGCAAGACAGCAGAACCTCGCTGTCCACACTTAGGTTGGCCATAACCCGCCCCCCCCCCGCTGACCAGCACGGTTTGGGGGGCCCCTCCCGGTCACGGTCCGGTTTGGGCCCCCACCCGTGCCTGGTCCCCTGGTTTTGGGGGCCCGCTCCGGCCATTGCCGCTGCCGCTAATGCGACTGCTGCGGCGCCAACCCCCTCCTCCTCCAGACTCCCGCCTTCCTCCTTTCCTCGCCTCCAGGCGAGGGCTTGAATGCCGCCCAGGCTCAGTAGGGCAGCGGCAGCGCGCACGCGGGGAAGGAAGTGGGGCAGGTGCGCGCTGCCGCGACCCCTATTGAGCCTGGGCGGCATTCAAGCTCGCCCTGTGAGGCGCGCCTGCAGGCTTCAGAGCGGGAGGGAAGGTCTCCTCCAAGGGAGACCCTTCTCTCCCTCCTTGGGGCTTCCCGCGGCCAGGCAGGCCTCCAAGGCAGGGAGAGAAGGGAGACCCTTCTCTCCCTGCCTGGGGCTTCCCGCCGGCCCAGGCAGGCTCCAAGGCAGGAGAGAAGGGCTTCCTCCAAGGGAGACCCTTTTTTCCCTGCCTTGCAGCTTGCCGCCTCTCTTTCTCTTCCTCCTCTTCTTATGTCTCTCTCTCTCCTATTCTCCCGTTTAGTCTTCCTCCTCACTCTTCTTTTCCACCTCATCCTTCCCCTCTTTCCTCCCTTTTTCCTTCCTTTCTACTTCCTCTTCTTCCTACTCCCTCCTTTCCCCCTTCTTCTCCTCCTCTTCTTCCTCCTTTTCTTCTTCTCCTCTT
>NC_056523.1:333360474-333370290 GCF_019175285.1 Sceloporus undulatus | reverse complement strand
AAAGATGAACCAAAGAACTTGATCCCTTCCCCACTACCATTCCCTTATCCATTTGTGTCATGTCTTTTTAAATTGTAAGCCTGAGGGCAGTCTAATTTTTTAAAAAAGCAAGCCACTCTGAGAACCTTTGTGGCTAAAGAACGGAGTATAAATAAATAAATAAATAAATAATGTTACTAGGGGGTTCAGTGGTGCGGCCCACACCGGATGACACAACAGAAGAAGGTGATACCTGATCAGGCCCTCCCTCCGTGTGCTGTTCTGTGTGCAGTCCCTTGCACACTCCATCCCTATGTGCCATGCCTGCACTTCCCCATGTGTGCCGTCCATCACTGTGTGCCATCTGCCACACTGTCTCTATGCATGCACTGTCCCTATGGTCTCCTCCCTTATGTCATCCTGCACATGCTTTCTGCCACGCACTATCCCATCCTTTTCTTCACCAGGAAATGGATGGGGCAGCATGGGGGAGGGAGCACATGCCACCTCGGAATCCCACTCCAGAAGCTTCAACCCAGACGTCCTGTCCCCCTTGCACTGGGTGTCATGATGTGTGGGGATGCCACTGGTTATTTGCACTGGCTAGGATACTCCAGGGCAACCAGGAATATTCTGGTCCCACAGCTGTCCCATTTCCCCCATGTTTTGATGGTGTGGCAGCTGTTTGCACAACATCCCATTGCACCACCGGCACATCTGCCACCACCGCTGTAGGTTACTCACTTCTGAGGCCAGAATGAGGCAACTAGTGATGGTCAGAATAGGCAACCTGGTAGTCCAGCACACTGTCCATGCAGACAGCTGCCACAGTGCCAAAAGCTCCAGATCTTCCTGTAAGATCCAGGGAAACAGATACCATTTTTTTCTGTTATAAGTGTGTTTTGCCCCAGTTCTGGTGAAGGACATGCAGGATGCCATCTGGGCTGTCCACACCAGAGCCAGGGTTTAGGTTGTGCATCATCCAAACAGAACAATGCCAGAATGAGTGGGTGGAAATGGGCCTTTGGATCTATGCAGATAAGGCAGAGGGACTTGTTCCAGCATCTTCAGCCCCCATCACAGTTGGCTCTGTTTAAGGCAGAGTTAGAAGAAATATACCCCCAGTGCTCTGTAGAGAGAACAGAAGAATGACGGAAAGAATGGGGTTGCTAGAAGAAGAGGGAATTTCAGCTTGTCAAGCAACACCAGCTGAAATTCCCTCTTGCACACAGCAAATGAAGGTAACAAGAGCCTTCTCCAGTTTTTACTCTGGCAACCATAGAAAAGCACCACTTGTTGGAAAACAAGTGAGCATCTGTCCCTCTGGAGCAAGCCTGTGCTGAGCACCCTCTGCATCTCTACAAGAGGAACAGATTCACCACCCCAACCATGTAGGGGCCACCCACCACGCAGGGTTGACTTGACTGTAATTTTCTACCACAGACATCAACAAATGCACGAAAGAATGAATGAAAGAAAGAAAGCTACAGAAAAGGGGAAGAAAAATTGTGAGCACATTCAGCCACTTGGCAGGATTCAGCATCTGTTTGCTTTATGGGTGAAGATGAAAAGAGCTAAATATGTCTGCCGGATGTCTAAGCGCCGCCTCACGGGGCATATAATAATAACTGGCAAATATTTGAAGGGTGGAAAGCTCCAAGCGATAGACAGATAGATGGTGGACAGCAAATAGCAAGAGCGATTCCGGAGTTTGCTAGAGCTGCAGGAGAGAGAAAGAGGGGAGAGGGAGGGAGGGAGGCACAAAAAGAATGTCTTTTATTCACATATCTGTCTGTCATTGATCATACAGGCAGACAGGTAGAGAACCTTGGAAGAAAGCCACTCTGCCAACAAGGTACATTGATGCTCAAGGAAAGGCAGAGGAGGCTCATAGATATGCAACTGAAAACAAGCAGTGGTGCCAGGAGTAGCAGGGTGGATGCAGGGAACTCATCTGCTGATAATACAGGAAATGGAATTGCTGCTGGCTGAAATATACATATACCGGGGTTAAATTTTCATCAGCAAAGGGCTTTACAATTTAATGTACTCCAGCAAAGCACCCCATTTGGAGGGTGGGGGGCATTCACACTACACAAATATAGCTCTATATTCCACTTTAACTCCATGGCTGCATTTTATGAAATCCTGGATTGGTAGTAGATTGGTAGTTTGGAAGATTGTAGAATTGCAATATCCGAGAGTCTTATTGCATTGAAAGCAAACCCAGTAGGCAAAAGGAGAGAAGCACGTTTTACTTTCTGTCTCTGGATGACGTCAAGGCACTTTCCTTGTCTTCTAGTTGTAAAAGCATGGGGGAGGATCATAAAAATGCCTCTTTTGCCAAACTGGAAAAATCCATCTGGCAAAACAGATGGTTTTATCACTCTCTACAATACTTTTATGACCGGAAGAGAACGAAAGTGCTTTGACGTCATGTAGAAACAGAAAGATAAAGGAGCTTCTCTACATTTGTCTGCCAAGTTTGTTTTTAATGCAATGAGGTTGTAAGAGTCAGAAGAGACTCCAAGGGCCATCCAGTCCATCCTGTGACCGATGGCCATTCAACCTCTGTTTAAAAACCTTCAAAGAAGGAGACTCCACAACCTTCCAAGATAGCATCTTCCACTGTCTAACAGCTCTTACCCTCAGGAGGTTGTTCCTAATCTTGAGGTGGAATGTCTTTTCCTTGGTGGCACAGGGGTTAAATGGCAGTATTGAAACCACAAGTGTGTGAGTTTGATCCCAGGACTCCAATGTTGACTCAACCTCCCATGCTTCCATAGGTCAGTAAATTGAGTACCCAGCTTGTTGGAGGCAATTGGCTTACAGCCTGTAAACCATGCAGAGAGTGCTGAGTTTACTGATAAGCTGTATAGAAATATGAATTCTATTGCTTCGTATCATTATCTCCGGAGTAGCAGAAAACAAGCTTGCTCTTACTTCATTGATGGAGTCTCCTTGTTTGGAGATTTTTGTACAGAGGTTGGATTGCCACTTCAAAGGGGTACTTTAGCACAAGGTTGGAGAAAGTGGTTCCATAGGTGTTTGAATCCATAGTGCTTCGAGTGTTGGCTCTGGGGTTGGGAGAACCAGGTTGTGGCTCCCACTGAGCCATAGAACACAGTGGGTGCTCTTGGGGCAGACACTCTCTCAACCTGCCTACCTCACATTTTTGTCATGAGAACAAATTGGAGAGGAGAGCTGCTTTGTCCACAAGAGAACATTTTGGTGAAATTATTCAGAAAGGTGGCATGCAAATAAAATGAATAAACAAATGAATATACAGTGGGCCCTTGATATCTGCTGGTATTTGGTTCCAGAATCCACCATGGATATTCAAGTCCATTAAATACAATGGTGTCTCTTATACAAAATGGCACAATCAAAGTTTGTTTTTGGAAATTTATTTATTTATACTTTATTATAAATTTACCTGTAAATGCATTACACACAAAGATGTAAACATACAAGACCATAGAAACATTCAACTACTTCCTAGGACTGCTGAATAATCTTTGCAATTATAGTTTGCAATATTACTTGCTCTTCATTCTTGTTAAGTTTTACATAAGTTAAATATCCTATTATAAAAGAGGTTTTGAGTTCTCAAATTTATATCATTATACAATGATATATAGTTTATACTACTTTTTCTCTCAAATTTTATAGCTCTACCCACCGGATACCCTTCCCCTTATCTAACCTCAAACTGTATACTTTACATGAATGCCCTATCAGAAAATCTTATTATTAATCTGCTAAAGTAATATACATACTTTCTTTTTCTTCCATTTGTATATAACGTTTCCAAAAATGCCATTCTTTATAAAAGTCTTTTAAAGAATCTTTTTTCAATAGACATGTTAGTTTATCCATTTCATATATTTCATAAACTTTAAGTTTCCATTCTATATTTTATATAAATAATTTATATATTTTAAAATATATTTTCAAGCCATGGATACACAAATCCATGGACAAAGAATCTGTGGATATGGAGGGCCCACTGTAAAGAAGCCTGATCAAATTTGGAGATCTTCAGGGGAGATATTTCTCACCACCATGACATGGTGAGGCTATGTCTTGCGGACAAGCTGGTAAAATGTGGGCTAGACAATGCAACAGTTAGGTGGATGTGTAATTGGTAAACCGGCTGAACCCAAAGAGTGCTCAGCAATGGCTCCTCTTCTTCATCCTGGAGAGAAGTCACCAGTGGAGTCCCACAGGGCTCTGTCCTGGGCCCAGTTTGCTATTCAACATCTTTATCAATGACTTCGATGAAAGAATAGAAGGCATGCTTAGCAACTTGGCAGAAGACACTAAATTTCCAGAGGAGGGGGACCAAAATGGTGAAGTGTCTGGAAACTAAGCCTTATGAGGAAAGACTTAGGGAGCTGGGTATGTTTAGCCTGGAGAAGAGAAGGTTAAAAGGTGATAGGATAGCCCTGTTTAAGTATTTGAAGGGGTGCCACATTGAGGATGGAGCAAGCTTGTTTTATGCTGCTCCAGAGACTAGAACACGGAACAATGGATGCAAGCTGCAGGAAAAGAGATTCCACCTGAACATTAGGAGGAACTTCCTGAGAGTAAGGGCTGTTCGACAGTGGAACACACTCCTTCCTTGGAGTGTAGTGGAGTCTCCTTCCTTGGAGGTCTTTAAGCAGAGGCTAGATGGCCATCTGTCAGGGATGCTTTGATTGTGAGTTCCTGCATGGCAGAATGGGTTGGACTGGATGGCCCTTGGGGTCTCTTCCAACTCTATGATTCTACGATCCGATGTCACAGGGCCTTCTCAGTGGTTACTCCAAGTTTGTGGAATTCCCTTCCATGGGATCCTGCTCTGATTCCTTAACGGCTATTTTTCTGTTGGCAAAGACCTTTTGATTCAGAAACATCTTTGGCTACTAAATGATTACTTCAAGGAAGTCTTTTAATGTGGGATGCTAGACTTTTACCCTTGAAGTTTTGCTTTAAAGGCTTTTAAATGGGTTCGCATTAGTTCTGTTTTCATTAAGGTTACTCATTTAAGAGCTATGCTGGCTCTCATATTGGGAAATAAGTGGAATACATATGCTTTCCATTATTTCCTTTATCAACTTTTCTCTCTTTCTGGGGTACACTGCAGTCTTAGTTTGCATCTACTCTCTAGAAGTAATGCAGTTTGACACCACTTTAATTGCTATGGCTCAATGATATGGAATCCTGGGATTTGTAGTTTTATGAGGCATCCGTACTTTCTGGCAGAGAAGGATAAAGACTGGGCAAAACTACACATCCCACGATCTCACATGATGGAGTTACAATACTTAAAAGTGGTGCCAAACTGCATTACTTCTACAGTGTAGATGAAGCCTGAATAACACTGATTCATGGCTAGAAGGCTGATGCATGGATCTTGACTGTGGTTCAGGGAAGTCATGTTAGGTTCTTCTTCATGTCTTCGGGGTCCTTTTTAGAGCTGTGATTCTTTGAGCTTCTGCGCAGGCCAAGCAAGCAAGGCATCTGCATTTGTGCTCAACATTCCACCCTTCTCTTCAGAGAGGCTAATTCATCTCTTGGCCATTTAGTGGCATTTGTCATCTCCCAAGTGCTTAACAGGCATTAAAAATACATCACACGCAATCTCCTCTGCTCCAGTAAATACTGAATTCCTTCCTCTTCTTTGTCCTTTTCAAGATCCAATGTTCCTCTCCCCGTAGAAGAAGAATCCCTATTCTTTGATCTCCGTAAGAAAGGAAACTCTATAAAAGCAATATCAACCACTTTGCCATCCAGCACTCTAATACTTAATGGGGATGCTAACTTTTTACCCGGGAAGTTGTGCTTTAAAGGCTTGAAATGGGGTCGCATTAGTTCTGTTTCATTAAGGTTACTCATTAAGAGCGATGCTGGCTCTCATATTGGGAAATAAAGTGGAAATACATATGCTTCCATTATTTCCTTCCTTTATCACTTTTCTCGCTTCTTCTGGGTACACTGCAGTCTTAGGTTGCAATCTACTCTCTAGAAGTAATGCAGTTTGACACCACTTTAATTGCTAGGGCTCAATGATATGGATCCTGGGATGTTGTAGTTTTATGAGGATCCGTACTTTCTGGCAGAGAAGGATAAAGACTGGGCAAAACTACACATCCCACGATCTCACATGATGGAGTTACAATAACTTAAAAGTTGTGCCAAACTGCATACTTCTACAGTGTAGATGAAGCCTGAAATAGCACTGATTCAGGCTAGAAAGGCTGAGGCTGCATCTTGATGTGGTTTCAGGGAAGTCATGCTTAGGTTCTCTTCATGTCATTTCGGGTCCTTTTTAGAGCTGTGGATTCTGAGCTCTGCGCAGGCCAAGCAAGCAAGCATCTGCAATTTGTGCTCCACATTCCACCCTTCTCTTCAAGAGGCTAATTCATCTCTTGGGCATGTAGTGGCATTTGTCATCTCCCAAGTGCTTAACAGTCATTAAAAATACAATCACAACGCAATCTCATCTGGCCAGTAATTTACTGAAATTCCTTCCGCTTCTTTGTTTCCTTTTCAAGATCCAATGGTTCCTCTCCATCCCCGTAGAAGAAGAAGCCCTATTCTTTTGATCTCCGTAAAAAGGAAACTCTATAAAGCAATATCAACCACGTGGCCATCCACACTCCCTAAACTTTAAGCCCCAGAGGCCAGAGTGACACGCACGCAAAGCAGAGACCCTCTAATAACCAGAGAATATCTGAAAAGTTTTAAGAGAGAGGATAAAGAGATAGAGTTCAGTGGCTTCTTGGAGCAGATCCTGGGCTGGAAGTTAAGACCGTGAGGGAATGGTGCTGAATGGCTGAGCACCTCCTCAGATGCAGTAGGTCTGGGTTCACTCTCCCTTTAAGTGACCGTCAAATACTCTCCGAATTGTTTTAATACTATACCTGGGGGGGAATTATTTTATTTTCAAGGAATTCTTGGGGATGGTCTGCACATTGGGTGCTTTATATGCAATGTTGGTGTGGATTTTTCCCACCTTCAATCAATTGGGGTCTTCACTGCATTCCTGCCTAGTCACATCGATGTGGTTTTCTGTTTGGTCGCACACAGCAACATTATTGTGTGTGTGTGTGGGCGTGTGTGTTAAATCAAAGTGAGGACAGAAACACATCCGCCTCTATTGTCATCTATCCCTCCTTTCGCCTCCTGGCAGTTAGCATCATACTTTTCTCCAAACACCTGTTGTTTTGATCCCTTTGGTTACTGTAAAGGCGGCAAAAGGTTTTTTTCCTGAAAAACAGGTGCTTTATTTCATCTCTTCGCGCAGCTGTTTAGGCGTGAAATTTGGAGAACCCAGGCAGGCTTTTAATATAAGTAAAAGCATTCCTTTCTCGCAGGCAAAGCAGTGGCATCCTGAGGGGTCTAGGGTGCGATCCCCACCAGGTGACCCCTCAAGCAAGTTTTCTTCAGATCTGTGAGTTGTCGGAGTTAACAAAATGGCTGCCAAAGCCACTCCTGGAAGGGGATGGGACCCAGGCTGTATGCGGGTGGCAAATTAGGCAGCAAAAAAACGGTGCGATAATACCAGGATTCCTACCCCAGATTGGTTAAAGGTAAATCAATTTATTAAGTCATGAGATAAGCCCCTATTTTGGGGGGGGGGATGAACACAGATTTCCCAGCTGCTCATCACAGGCTTTTTTTGGGGGGGGGAGGAATCCCATGATGGGATGAGTTGTGCCTTTCCTGGCTGACACCCTCCGTGGTTTCCATAAGCCGCTGCAGGCGGACTCCCGGTTGACCATAGGGGCGCCCTGCAACTTTCCTCCTCCTGTCCCGGGTGGACGAGGTTGCATTTGCTGGCCTTGCAGAGCCTCGCACATGGCTAATAGGAGGACTTCCTCTTCCTAGAGTCTGGGGCTTGAACGCCGCCCCTCTCCGGCCTGAGCCTATGAGGCTGTGGCAGGGGCGGGCGTCCAGCCCCATCGGCCCCATGACACAGCCAACTCAGGAGGAGGAACTCCTCTCTGTGGGCTGGGCTGCAGCCAGAGGGGAAAGGAAAGGGGCCATTCTTGCCCCTTTTTGGTGCCAGGGAGGAGGAGGATGAAGAGGAGGAGAGGAGGAGGCAGTACTGTATGTATTTTTTAAATGGCATTTTTAAAGTAATTTTTTAAGCTGTAAAATTTTAAAATGCATTTTTTAAGAAAGTACATTTTAACTGTAATTTTTTAAACTGGCATTAAAGACATTTTTAAGCTGTTATTTTTAACTGCATTTTAAAGTACATTTTTAAGCTGTATTTTTTTAAAACTGCATTTTAAATCTTTTGAAGCTGTTTTTTTAAAACTCATTTTTAAGTACTTTTTAGCTGTATTTTTTAAACTGCTTTTTAAATCAATGGTAACCTCGGGATACGAAATACCCCAGGTTACGAATTTTTTCGGGATACGAATAAATCCCATAGGGATTTATTGGTCGGGCTTACGAAGTTTTTTCGGTTACAGAAAAAACTCCGGCGCCTGTTTTTAAAATGGAGCTGCGGCGGGAGCCGCGGCTGTTTCCCACCCCTTAGCGCCTATGGCAATTGGCTTACGAAGGTTTTTCGGGTTACGAATTAGCCGCGGCGAAGAATTAATTCGTAACCCGAGGCACCACGGTACATTTTTAAGCTGTATTTTTTAAAACTGCATTTTTAAAGTACATTTTTAAGCTGTATTTTTTAAACTGCATTTTAAATACAATTTTAAGCTGTATTTTTAAAATTGCATTTTTAAAGTGCATTTTTAAGCTGTATGTGTTTAAATTGCATTTTTAAAGTGCATTTTTAAGCTGTATTTTTTAAACTGCTTTTTAAAGTACATTTTTAAGCGTATTTTTTAAATGATTTTAAAGTACATTTTTAAGTTATTTTTAAACTGCATTTTAAGTACATTTTAGTAGTATTTTTAAATTGCATTTTTAAAGTGCATTTTTAAGCTGTATTTTTAACTGCATTTTAAAGTACATTTTAAGCTGTATTTTTTAAATTGCATTTTTAAAGTGCATTTTTAGTAGCTGTATTTTTTAAACTGCATTTTTAAAGTACATTTTAAGCTGTATTTTTTAAATTGCATTTTAAAGTAATTTTTAAGCTGTATTTTTTAAACTGATTTTTAAAGTGCATTTTAAAGTGCCTTTTCTGTGTATTTTTGATGCTTTTAATGCTAACAATTCTCCCTTGCTTCGACAATGATAGTGTGGGGGTGATGATGTGATATGAGACAGCTCCTGAAGTTGAGAGAGTGTCACCTTCCAAAGTGTGGTTTTTGGTTATTTTTTGTGCTTTTAATGCTAACAAGTCTCCCTTGTTGTGACAATGATGGTGATGATGATGATGATGGTGATCTTGATACAGCAAGCCTCCAGGCATGGCCAATGTTAGCTGCTCTGATTTTTACAAACTCATGTGCAGTGAAAAAATCAAAGTCCCTTGAACTAGTACACACTTCTGAGAAGTAGAGTTGGTGCAAGAAACCTGAAACGGCAAATCCACTTCTTGTGAAACCACTTTGACTGTTCAATATGCATAGCAGTTAAACCATGTCTAAGTGTTAAACTCAAGGGGTTTGATTATGGATAAGCCTCTGAAATATGCAAGAGGCCATGTTAAGTAAAGCCACGTGAAGTGCCCAAATGCTGTTATAGTGTGGAATGGAGGGGAATGGAGGGGGGTGGTTTGGGCAGAAAAGGAAGTCCATTTTTTGCCATCTGTCTAGGAATAATGCCCAAATGTCCTCCATTTTGATCAGCCTAAGAAACGGCATATATTAACATTTTTTTTAAAAGCATCAATTTTTTTTGCATGTCCTCCATTTTAAATAAATGTGTCCCTAC
>NC_056523.1:333250582-333360449 GCF_019175285.1 Sceloporus undulatus | reverse complement strand
TCCTACATTTGAAATCGTTGTCCTACATTTGTCCTACATTTGTCCCGGTTTGGAGGTCCTGACTTATGGCAACCCTATCCACACCGGGTGACACTGTAGCCAGTGACTCCTCTGGGGGAAAGAGTTAATAACGGGGGGAAAGAGGAGGGATGGAAATGTCACTGGGAGAGCTCCAGCTTCCCCCGTCAATGCGAGGGAGCAAAGGACCATTTGCCTATTTCCTCCACAGCTTTAACTGCCCATTGCCTTTGAAAGTTGTGGGGGCAGTGGAATCTGAATACTGGTTTTAATCACAGTTTATAGTGTGCAATTTACAGTTGGATGAAAAATGCCAAGGAGAACAGGCAAACCCTATATCAGTGATGGCAAACCTTTTAGAAACCGAGTGCCCAAACTCAAAGGCATTTCCTCACTGAGTCTTACCCGGTGCTGAAGAATAGGACTTCCAGAGGAGGATGGGACTTCCAGGGGGGGGAGCTTCTGGGGACAGGACTTCAGCAGAGACAGCTGAAGGCCAGGAGGGCAGGGGGAAGAGGAGGGGCGGGTGCACACTTGTTCCTCTTCTTCCCCTTGCCCTCCCATCTCTCCACATGCCCTCAGAAATGGCTTTGCATGACAGAGAGGGCATGCATACCATAGGTTTGCCACCATGGCCCATATGCACCGAAAACCAAAGAAATCTGCTAGCAGTAATGCCCATCTACCCATCTGCCCATCTACCCATCTGCCCATCCACCTCTGCCATGCAAATACATTCTAAGAGGATGGTCACACAATCAATAATACCTATCCTTATGGACACTACAGTGAAAAGTGTGATTCCTTTTTCTTTGGGGTTTTAGGGCTTTCCAGTTCCTCCCTCCCCCCCACTCTCCCAAATTAAGGTGATAACTTTTGAATCACATATGCCAGGATCATATTTTACCAGGATAATTTTCATCATGTAGATTGGCTCTAAGTCCCTTGCCCAATGGCAAATAACAGGAGCAATAGTAATTAAAGTGGTATCCAAATGGTATAACGATATAGTGTAGACAGACTCTAAGCATCTTTACCCTACTCAACAATGGAAAGAAGCTGAAACTCTGGTCAGTGTTGTGGTCAGTCAGTGTGGACAAGAGGTGGGCAATGGAACCATTTTGCCCTCTGCCTGCCACCTGGGAAGGCCTTATATTGATGACTCCAGTCATGTTGGAAGTGCTCTCACCTCATCACCATTTTTCATCATTTTCAGAGCAAAATGAGGCAATTTGGGGGAAGTCAGGAGGATATTTTGGGGAAAGAGCCTAGCAGTTTTCATTCATTTTGGGCTATTTACCAAACAATTTACAAGGAGCTTCTGTACATTTGCAAATTGTTTACCAGCCGCTCGCTTTTGTTTGAGGCCATTTTCAAGTGGAAAATCACGCAGAAACAGTCAACAAAACGGTGTTGTTTTTATATGTTTGTTTTCCAGGAGGTTAGGAAGCTTTGAGGACTTCCTTGGGAGTCACGGGATCCACTTGCTGCCCTTTCCCCATCCTGATGTAGACAACATTGTCTCAGTTCAAACATAGAATCATAGAATCTGAGGGTTGGAAGGGATGGAAAGGGCCTCTTTCTGCCAGGCAGGAAAACACAACCAAAGCACTCCTGAAAGGTCAATCTCTGCTTATAGACCTCCAAAGAAGGAGAGTCCACTATCTTCTAAGGAAGCCCAAACCACCGTTAAATAATTTTTATCATCTAAAGGTACTTCTGAATATTGAATCAGAATCTTCTTTCTTGTAATTTGAATGGATTAGTTTGTATTCTCGAGCTGCAGAGAACAATCTGACTCCATCTTCCCTGTGACATCCCTTCAGATTTTTAAAGATGGTTATTGTGTCAGAGTGATGTAGCAGTTTGAGGGTTAAGCTACATCTCTGGAGACCAGGGTTCAATTCCCAGCTTGGCCATCAGTTGCACTGGGTGACCTTGGGCAAGTCACACTCTCTCAGCCTCAGGGGAAGGCAATGGCAAACCTCCTCTGAACAAATCTTGCCATGAAAACTCCATCTTAGGTTCACCTCAGGGTATCCATAGGTCAGAAATGACTTGAAGGCACACAACAACAACAATGTCACCTCTCAATCTTCTCTTTTCCAAGCTGACCATACCTAAATTACTAAGAATTCATCACAAGGAATTCTAAGTACAAATTGCAGGATTCCATAGGATGGAGCTATGACAGTTGAAGTTGTATTGATCTGGTATAAGGTCATATGATATATCTCCCTGATATGATTTGGCCTACCACTCAGTGGTTCTGCACTGCTAGCTTCCTCTTTAACTTCTGAGCTGTAGTAGGGGAGGACTATTGGTGACATCCTTCTTCTCTCATTGCCATTATGGATCTGTTCCATGTTTTCACAGAAATGTGGAAGAACCTTCCTTAGACGCAGGGTAGAGAACCTCAGAAAGTTCCCTCGAAGTCCACTGAAGCCCACAACAGATTCACCACGCTGCTAATGTGGGAGCCAGAGTAGCTGTTCGGTCCAGAAGAACTGCCATGTATTTTGGCCTTGAGGAAGATGTTGCAGGAGAATTTTCACCTGAGGGGAGCAAATCAATGGGGCTGAAGATTTTGGGTATCCATCATTATAAAAGAGATTGCTGTAGGGAAAGGTTTTCATAGGTAATGTCAAAGACACCACCTAATAAATGCATTTCATTAGAAAGTCTTTTCTGAAGCTTCCAAAACAGAAAATAACTTTCAAATACAGTATGTGAAAGCTGCTTTGGGTCCTCTGTAGAGGAAATGTGGGATCTAAATTAATTAATTAACCAATTAGTTAAACAGGTACATTTTTCACATGGAAAATAGTGGTGTAAGCTAAATAGCGGTGATTAGGAAGGAAATGCACAATGTGTGAGTCATCTTATTATCATGCTTTGAACTGTTGCTAAAATCCACTGCACTGTGGCTTCTCTGGAAACCTGTGGAGAAACTGTCCACTTGAATAAATTACTGTCAAAAGCCAAGACTACTCAATTTTCTTTGCTCTGATGAAGCACTGAGCATCAGCATGGTGTCAGCACATGCATCAAAGTTGAGCACAGATTTTCTCACACAGCTGTAGATGAACCTTGCAAATAGTGCGCACATAGAAAGGCTTCCTTGGCCATGAGCAATACTTGGGTAAGTTCATGAAGTGTTAGTACTGTGGTTTTGCAGGGTTCTACCATTTTTATATACCTAAATTTTGGGTGGAATTCATAGTTGCAGTTAGGAACACATAGCCTAGAGTTGTATGTTCCTAACTGTAAACAGCATTTGTTTGCAGCTTTTATTTACAAATGCTAACAGTATTTATAACTGATTTTTATTCATGATCCCTATGTAATCAATAGTGTAGGAGATACACAAGGATTGTAAAAGTCCCTCAGTCTTGATTTACTTGGCATTGATTGCTGTGAGCAATTGGGACACATCAGACTGACGTTTCCAGCCTCTCCTTCCCACACACCAACACAAGCAATCTCTGGGGAGAGGCAGATTGTGACAGGAATCCTGTTTCTGACTGTCACTCTGGAAATCATTAATGGGAAGAGATATGTGAAAAACAACATTAGTTTTTATTGTTGTTAATTGCCATTAAGTCAACTTTGACTTATGACAACCATCACAAACATAGGAGGGATAATGGAGTGAACCAAAGAATTCCAGAGGAAAATCAGCAAGTGCTTTATAGACTATCGCAAAGCTTTTGACTGCATAGATCACAAAAGGCTGTGGGACTCTCTTAAAGACATGGGAGTGCCAAGAAATCCAATTGTTCTGATGAAGACTCTGTAGTTAGGACAAGAGGCCACTGTCAGAATAGAATACAGTGGTGCCTCGGGATACGAAATGATCGGGTTACGAAATTTCCGGGATACCAAAAAGTTGGATTGGCAAAAACTGTTTCGGGTTACGAAATATTTTTCGGGTTACGAAATTCATTTCGGCGCGAAATTCAAATGCTGCAAAGTGCAGCTATAGGCTTTCCAGTGCTAACGGAAAAGTGTTTCGGGTTACGAAATTTTCGGGTTACGAAAGGAATGGCGGAACAAATTAATTTCGTAACCCGAGGCACCACTGTATGGAGAAACAGAACGGTTCCCAATTGGCAAAGGGGTGAGGCAAGGCTGCATTTTATCACCTGTCTGTTCAACTTGTATGCCAAAAATATCATATGAAAAGCAGGTCTAGGCTCAGAAGTAGGCAGCGTGAAGACAGGAGATAGGAAAAATGACACCATACTACCAGCAAAAGGCAAGGAAGAAAGTGCAAAGGCAGACTTACTGCTAAACATAAAGAAAACAAAAATAATGGCCATAGAAGATCTACACAAATTCAGCCTAGATAACAAAAGAAATCAAAATAATCAACGATTTCCTGTACCTTTGATCAAGCATTGACCAGAATGGAAACTGCAGTCAAGAAATCAGATGAAAACTAGGAATGGGAAGGGCAGCTATGAAAGAACTACATAAGATCCTGAAATGTAAGGATATACAACTAAGCACTAAAGTTAGAACTGTCCAAGTCACTGTATTCCCCATCCTCTTGTATAGATGAGAGAGCTGGACAGTGAAGAAAGTGGATAGGAAGAAAATCAACACATTTGAGAAGTGGTTCTGGAGAAGAGGGCTGAAAACACTGTGGACAGCCAAGAAGGCAAACAAATGGGTCCTTGAACAGATCAAGACTGAAATTTCTCTAGAAGCCAAGATGACAAAACTGAGGCTGTTGTACTTTGGCCACATTGTGAGAAGACACGACTCATTGGAAGAGACAACAGTGCTAGGAAAGGTTGACAGTAATAGAAAGAGAGGCAGTCCAGATGGCTAGACTCAGTCAGGAAGGTCACAGGACTGAATCTGCAGGAGCTAAACAGAGCAGTGGAGGACGGGGATCTTGGAGATGTCTCATCCACAGGGTTGCCATGAGTCAGGGTCCACTTGAAGGCAGTTAACAACAACAAATGAATGAGAGACCTCCAGGTCACCCTGACATTCACAGCCCTGGTTTTGCATATTCAGGATTGTGGCTTTCTCGACTAAACCTATCCATCTGGAACACCGTTTTCTTCTTTTCCTCTGGTCTTACCAAGCTTAATTGTCTTCTCTAGTGAATCATGTCTTCTCATGATCTGTCCAAAGTACAACAGTCTCAGTTTAGTCATCTTGGCTTTTCAGGCTTGATTTACTCTAGGACCCATTTATTCATCTTTTTAGGACTCTACCACAATATCCACAAAATTCTCCTCCAGCACCACATTTCCCAAGAGTTGACTTTCTTCTTAGCTGCTTTCTTCACTTCACAACAAATTGGAAATACAAGGGCATGGGCAATCCTAACTTTTGTGTTCAGTGATGTAGCTTTACAGTTCAGGATCTTGTCCAGTTCCTTCATAACTGCCCTTCCAAGTCTTAGTCTTCTTCTGATTTCTTGACTGCTGTCTCCATTCTGATTAATGATTCAGCTAAGGTGTGGAAAATGGTGAACTATTTCACTGTCTCCATCATATACTGTAAACATTATGTAAAACACCAGTCACCTATGTCCCAACTGACAGGAGAACAAACCCCCATCACTTGCAACAGCTGCTGCCTGGTAGGTCAGGATGGGAAAGTCCAGCCAAGGCACACTACCTAGCTATGCAACTAAGACAGTTACATAACTAAGTAGGACAAGTAGAATTCCAGCCTACAGCCAGAATCCTGTATGGGATTTAGATATGCGTAACCACTATAGTTATGATGCCACACAGTGAATCCTGCCGTAACCCTTCAGTTCCCATTTACCAGGCAGCAGCTACTGTGCTCAATGGGGAACTCTTCTCCTGTCAGTCAGGAAGTCTTCCATTTCCACTTCCTCTCATGAGTGATGTCCGGCACAACAGGCAAAAATAAGGCCATGTTTACAATTTTGTGCCAGAGACCAGTTGCATGAGGGAGGGGGCTGGGAATCTTTCACAACAGGTAAAAATAGGACCCATTTTGCACCAGAGATTGGTTGCATGAGGAAGGTGGGTGGGAATGTCAGTTAAGTGATTCTAGATCAACAGGGGAACAGACCTCCATCAGTCACAGCAGCTGCTACTCAGTACATGGGGACTGGGAGGCTTTCACAGTCCCTACATAGCTCTTAAACTAGGATCTCTCTCTCTCTCTCTCTCTCTCTCTCTGTGTGTGTGTGTGAGAGAGAGAGAGAGAGAGAGAGAGAGAGAGCACACCTTCAAGTCACCTGTCAACTTGTTGCAACCCCATGAAATTCATAGGATGGATTTCCCAGTTCCTTCCTCTGAATATAGCCTACAGCACCTGGTGTTCATTGATAGTCTTCCATTCAAGTGCTAACTGGGGCTGGCCCTGCTTAGCTTCCAAGATCATATGGGAGAGGCTGCCTTTAGAGCATTTTGGCAGTCTAGGGGTTATGTTTGTGTGCGTATGTACCTTCAAGTTGCCTGTTGACATATGGCAACCCCATGAATTTCACAGGGTTTTCTCAAGCAGAAAACATACAGAGGTGGTTTTGCCACTCCCTTCCTGTGAAATATAGCCGATATCACTTGGTGTTCATTGGTAGTCTCCCATCCAAGTACTGATTGGGGCTTACCCTGCTTAGGGAATTTTGGCAGTCTAGGGGTACATGTGTGTGTATTTACCTTCAAGTTGCCTGTTGACATACGGCAACCCATGAATTTCATAGGTTCTTCTTAGGCAAGCAAAGAAGTGATTTTGCCAGTTGCTTCTTCTGAAATATAGCCTACAGCACCTGCTGTTTGTTGATGTTCTGCCATCCAAGTACTAACCAGACCCATGGGATCAGGTGTCTTCAGGATATCTGGGTTTTGCAGGAGCTACACAGGGATCATGGATATGTAACAGTCATGAGTACATAACTGCAGGTTATGTATTTATAAGTTCCATACAGGAAACTGGTCAATATTTCTAAGTGTTCAACTGCAATGTTAGAAATTTGGGGACTGATGGGAATATTCATGAGAGAGGGCAGATTTTTTCATTGGAGGGGGGTCACCGCACCCCTGGTTTGGGTGCCCTTTTCTGCAGGAAATGGTGGCTGCATGTTTTCAAACAAAGGTTGGTGCGGCTCCTAATATTTAGCTTGCTTATTTATTTATCTGTTTGCTTTTCAGTTGCTGCAGCAACAGTGACAACAACAACAAAGACGAAGAAGATGGGATGTCAGATATTCAAAGCAGGCTGGTAATCAAAACCAGCATAACAAGATAGAAAATGCAAAATATAAATTAAGACGATAAAATGGTACACATTCAGAGAGTCTCATAAAGGAAAGAACAGTGGCTCTCAATATATCTGCAATTGCCTCTAATCGTGTCAGAGGAAAAGGAAGAGAAAAGCAGGGATGTTTATGGAGAGGGGGAAAGTTGGCTTACGAGAGGCTTAACTCTTTTGAAATTGCCAAGCAAATACAAGAGCAGTTTGAACAAATGAAGAGATTCCATTTAGTCAATAAAAAAAGCAAGCAAAAAGATTGAGAGTAGAAATGGATGATGCAACTGAAAATGTCAGGTACTAAAATATTGACTGAGCTCCTACATTGTGCTTGTTTGGTGTAAATCGACACTCGTGTAGTTACACAATGGTTGTACTATCTATGCTTCTGCTGAATATATATCAAATGTTGGTTAAGCAATCGGATATCTGTCAGTGTGGCTGCTTCTCGTCTCATTTTGCAGCTGGGAATGAGCAGTGATGGGTTCTGAAATTCCAGTGACTCAAGAGGTACATTAGAGGCACTGACAAATAGTTATGCGCCTCTCAAAATGCACAACTGCATGGAAAACGGTGACATTTGAAGCACTCTGCTTACACAGCCATGAGCTGAAAACATCCGTTATGCAATGGCTAAAAATGTACAATGATGTGGGTACAAGGGAACTAGTTGTGTATGATACCAAGATGATTTGAATCTAGCATCAGAAAAGTAAAATTCAGTCAAGACCTTGTCATGAGGAGTTACAGGTTCTGAAAGAATTACACTTTTATTGAATTTCTGGGCCATATAGCTTCATCCTCACCTCCTGGACTGATGCACTTAGGTATCCATAAGATTTCTCTCCTCTTCAAATGTGACAATGCATTTCTTGGCTCTTTCAGATGCATCAAACGATGCATTCAGACCCATACTTTGAGAGAAAAATGCATATTTAATCTTTTGACAGAGAAGTAGCAGAGCCTTGAAAGAACAGAGGAAACTTTTTACTTAAGACATGCAAAACTGACATAGAGAGAGATAAAAAGATTTTCCCATCTTTCCTCGGAGACAGAAGGAAGAGGCATTTCAAAGATTTTGTGCTGACTTAGGAGATCCTATTCTGAAGCTGTTCCCTAAATTATTGGCCTTACAGATGGAGGTTTCTGTGAGCTCTGGTCCAGAAATGGAACATTTTCAAGCCTGTTTGACATTCAGCTGAATTATATTGCTACATGTAGAGTTGATTTAGAAACTGTCCATGATGGATAAGAGAATCTGGAAACTGTGTTCCAGAAAGTAACTTCTCTAAGCGCTCTTCATTATATGGAGGAACACCTTGCTGTTATTCAGAGAGATAGCCAGGTTAGTCCAGAATATCAATATGCATCTTGTAGCACCTTTGAGACTAACTTTGCAAAAGAAGATATAGCATATGCTTTTGGAGATGCATCTGAGCAAATAGACCAAGTCTATAAAAGTGTATGCTACAATTTCTTTCCTAAAGTTAGTCTCAAACGTGCTACAAGATCCATTTACACCTTTCTGTTAGGTTCTGGAGTCCTCTTTCAGTATAGCAAGTTTTCAGTTTCAACAGTTCTCATTGTGGATATTCCTGGCATTTATAAAATGCCTGGCATTGTCCTTCATGATTTCTGGATCATCATTATCATCATCATCATCATCATCATCCATTCATTGTATCATGTCATAAATTTACAGAGCAATTCAATTGAAATGTGTAGGTCTCTACCTCTATTAACATGCAATCCATGATATTTCCCAGGGTTTTCAATCTGTGCATAGCATCATAAAACCACAGAGCTGGAAGAAGCTGTAAGGACCATGTATTGAAACCTCCCCACCGGTGCAAGAATGCACATCTAAAGCATCCCTGAAGGTGGCCATCTAATCTCTGTTTAATAATCTCTAACAAACAAATCTCTAACCTTCCAAAGTGATGTCTAGTCAAACTCCTTTCTTGCAATTTGAATCCATTGTTTGAACATCTGTGCTCTGGAGCAACAGAAAGCAAGCTTATTCTATCTTCTACACCAGTGATTCCCAAACATTGGTCCTCCAGATATTTTGGACTTCAGCTCCCCAAATTCCTGACTATTGGCCAAGATGGCTGGGGCTTCTGAGAGTGGTACTGCACAACACCTGGAGGACCAAGGTTTGGGAATCACTGTTCTGCACCAATGCTTCTTAGGCTATTTGATGTGGTAAATCACTATTTGCTTTCCAGTGTGCCCCAGAAACCGGTCCAGGGACAACCACTATGAATAACTCTGTTCTACATGACATCCTCTCAGACCTCTCCATCATCTCTCCTTCAGGCTAAACATATCCAGCTCTCTAAGTCATTCCTCACAGGGGAATCTCCAGATCTTTGACCATCTTGGTTGCCCTCCTCTGGAAAAGTTCCAGCTTATCAATTCCTTCTTGAACTGTGATGCCCAGAACTGGGTACAGAATTCCAGGTGAGGTCAGATCAAAGCAGAAAAGAGTAGTACAATCACAATTCTTGATCTGGACACCATCCTTTGGTCAATGTGGAATACTGTTCTTGAAGCATATATGTGATGTGCCAGGGCTTCTTGGGAAGCCAGCTGAAGTAGCCTAGAGCATTTGGGTCTCAAACTCCAGATGCTTGGGACCTCTACTTCCAGGATGCATACTGGCCGTACTGTTTGGGACTTCTAGGAAAAGAACTGCAATGCTTCTGGAGCTCCTAGAGCTTACAGAGATTGCCTTTTCATTGCTTAAATAATTCCCAGACTCTCCTGCAGCCCTAATAGTACCTCTTGTTTTATCAGTGCATCAAAATTCTCTTTCTTTTGTGATAATGCTACCATATCTAAATGAATATTTGTCTTCCAGGAGCTGGTGTGGTAAGGTAACTCCAGGAGACTAGGTCTGAATCCCCCATTCAGCCACAGAAACCCACGGGATAAATCTGGGCAAGTGACACTCTCTCATCCAAAGAGAGAGGCCATGACAGATCTCCCATGAATAAATGGTGTCCCTCTCAAAAGTACCCAGTCCTGGGAGGCAGTACCCAGACATCAGAGTTGACCTGAAAGCACTTAACAATAACAGTTACAGGTTGAACTTCTTTGTCAGCACAGCATATCCAGAAGTGGGAGAACTGACTCATTTTAGACAGCCAGCCTGGTGCAGTGGTTTGAGTCTTAGGCAAGGGCTCTGGGAGACAAAGGTTTGAATCCCCATTTATCATGGAAACTCACATTCAGCAAGTGACACTCTCTCTGCCTCAAGAGAAGGGAACATTGGCAAACCTCCTCTAAAGAAATCTGGCCAAGAAAAATCTGTGATAAGGTCACTATAAGTTGGAGGTGCATAACAACAGAAAATGTAGAGGTTCTGGGTGTAACAGCTACTTGAAAATGGCTGCTGAAGCCAAGATAAACCTCTTGTCCCTCTGAGCTGGTTTTCCTGCTGAAAACTGCAGATATGCAAAGACCTGGAACAGAAGAAACTGTAGACTTCATGTACTGAAACAAATGGGAACTATGTAAGCAGCAAGAAATAGAAAATGCAGCCAAGAGATTAGCTAATAATAATAATAATAATAATAATAATAATAATAATGTTTATTTAGATACCGCTTTTCCAAATTAGATCAAAGCGGTGTACAACAGCAAGTACAATACAAAGTCAAAATAAAATAACATATAACAGGCCTCTCTCCCCACCAAGATGGTGGTCGGAAGGAGGGCTTTTTCTTCTTCCAGGCAGGCAGTTGGAGCCAGCCTGCCTCTCTCTCCCTCAAGATGGTGGCTGAAGGGAGGGCTAAAAAACCTCTGTGCGTCTTCCTCATGCCTGAGTTTCCCCAGAGAAGTGGTTGGATTTTTTTTCCCTGATGAAAAGCGTAAGTCTTCATTTCAAGGCTTCGGAAATGGAACTTCACATATTGTGGGTGCGTTTGTGCATGTTGTTATGTAGACATATTCCTATGCATCCATACACATATGTATGTATATGCATGTTTTTTGGATACTTGGTTGTGCATTCGGTTGCCCAAGGTTGCTATTCGAAAGAAGAATTACACAACTCAGTCAGTGCCTAACCCCATCTGTTCAGATGTATGTTTTGATATACAATCTCGGCTGGTGCGTGTGTGTATGTTCAATCCATCACTTTATTTCTATCCTGCATTTCTCCTGGATTGGGAATCAAGGTGGCTTACAAAAAGGAAGAAAACAAACACATGCAGACTGCCTGAGTATTATGCAAGAATCAGTTCCAGGACCCTTCACATATGATTTTTTTACAAACCCCAGACCCTTATTTCTCTTACCTGAAATGAATGGCAAAGTGTTCTCTTTAGACATTTTCTAGGTCCTCCAACACAATTCTATGGTATGCTTCCACTGGACATTGACCACAGAGTCATGCTGGAGGTCCTACAAATGCCTAAGGAAGTGTTCTCTCTAGGGATATGTAAGTCCCCCAATGGGACTGTATGGTAAATGTCTGGCAGAAACATATCATACAATCATATTGGAGAACCCAGAAAATGGCTAGCAAGAACCCTTTTTGCCAGTTTGTGAAAATAACCTGCATTATCTGAACTTCCATAATATGCAGGCCACCTTTATAGGTATAAACATATAAAATTAAGATTGAATAGAAGAATAGAATTAAAACCATTTTAAATCTTACTTCTAAACAATGATTACATTAAAGATGTGTGTGTGCATGTATGCACTCCTGTGTTCATTTTCTTTTAGGCTAGGATCCCACAGAATTACACTCAAATCTGAACAAGAAGGAAGAGCCCAGAAGCCAAGACCTGGGTGAGCTCCTTGTGGAGTCAGAATATGAGGTTAGAAAGACAAGGCAAAAAGGCAGGTATGTTGCTCCAGCAACAAAACCTGGGCAATGTGGGGTTTCCTTAGTTTTGGGTTTCTAGAGCAGATGAAGTCAGTGGCAACTAGTGGCTTTGTTTTGAGTGAGATGATGAAACTGTCCAAGGTTTTAGCCTAATTTTTAAAGGAATTATCCACGATCCTGCAATCTATCCCTCCAAATGGGTTCAATGCCTTGCCAGAGACTGCCAGTGGCTTCTAGGGCTGCATCTGCACTGCAGAAATAATCCAGTTTGACACCAGTTTAACTACCATGGCCCATTGCTATGGGATTCTGGGAACTGTAGTTTGTTGTGTCACCAGAGCTCTCTGACAAACAAAGTTAAATGTCTCACAAAACTATAATTCCCAGAATCCCATAGCATCGAACTGTGGGAGTTATCAAACGGGAGTATCAAAGTGAATTATTTCTGCAGTGTGGATGCAGCCTAAGTCAATAGGGTAGTAAATTCAATTTGGGGTTTCATTCTGAACTTTAAAGCAACTATCCCCGATCCTGAAATCTATTCCTCCAAATGGGTAGAAGACCTTGCCAGGGTAGTGAATTCAGTTTGGGTTTTCATTGGTCCTATCCACAATGCAGAAACAATGCAGTTAGACATTGCTTTATTTCAGTGGTTCCCAACCTTTCTAATGCCACGACCCTTTAATACAGTTTCTCATGTTGTGGTGACCCCCAACCATACAATTATTTTCATTGCTACATGCAAATATGTGTTTTCTGATGGTCTTAGGCGACCCCTGTGAAAGGGTCGTTCGACCCCCAAAGGGGTCCCGACCCACAGGTTGGGAACCACTGCTTTATTTTCCCCTGGCTCAAAGCTGGGGCATTCTGGGAATTGTAGCTTTGTGAGACATTTAGCCTCTGTCAGAGAGCGCTCTGGTGACACAACAAACTACAATTCCCAGGATTCCCTAGCACTGAGCCAGGGCAGTTAAAATGTTGTCTAACTGCATTCTTTCTGCAGTGTGGATTGGACCATTCTGAACTTTAAAGGAATTGTCCAAGGTCCTGGACAACTGAACTTTGTCTTCCCGGTGCGCTTGGTCCTTCCCAGCTCAAGGTGTGATGATGGATCTTCTCCAATCCCACCCCACATTAAATGCGCTGTCCAGGGTTCTGAAGCTATTGGGGGAGCTAGGATTCAGCATCTTGGGGAAATCTTTAAAATGTGTAATAAAAGGAACATAGATAGGATTAACTCGAACCATAGAAATGACCGGTTTCCACTGGACTCTTGGTTGAGAATCTCTGGCTTCTCCTTGCCTCCGCCTCTCCTGTTACAATCATTCATCATATTTACTGTCAAACCCTCTTTTTGCCTCCCAGGCTACTAGATTGGCATTTTTCTGCAGCAGTACACAATTTATGGTTAGTTGGTGCTGCATTAATGCTAACCAGTCCTAAATGGAAAGTGACTACTTAACAGGAAATACTACATATTTTTAAAAAGCACCATGGCTCCCAGTGAATTCTGCATAATGACATAATTTGCATGAGTGTTATTTTTCTGTTTATTTAGCTCTTTAATCCCCTTATCCCCCAAAGGCCCAGAGGGCAAAGCAGCATATAAAAGTAATAGGAAAGCACTTGGAATGCGCATTTGGAAGTACAAAGTGCGATGTAAACAACACACCATTCACGCAAGGCAGATTCTGTGGTTCTGATATTGCACCCACAGCTTTGCCTGCAACTTTAGCATAATCTCAAGTGCCTTCCCCCATCTGACATTCAAACAAGCAGCCCTGCATTCTGCAATGGTGAGAGTCTTGTATGTATTAAATCTTCCTACAAGAGAGCAATTTTCTCAGCTTGCCAATGTGTTCCCTACACATCTTTCTTTGGCCTAATACCATGCACCCTCCTCCTTCAATTTGCTTGGCGTTGAAACTGCTTCTCCGGTCCTCCCCCCTTCCTTCCTCAATTTGCTTGCAATTCCTCTGCTAGCAATTAGAACACTTTCTTTAAAGACAAATAAGATTTAATGCAATCTTTCTCCTTTTTTCTTGGCAGCTTCCTCCTCGACTGGAGAAGTGTAGATACCTCACAGCCAGTTTTGCTGAACAGGATTTCTTCTCATGCTCTATTCATGGCACACTGCCGGTCTGCTCTGCAAAGGGAACCTGGGTTGGTGGCACTGTGCCAGGGCTCATTCAATGCTCAGCAGGCCTGAGCAACCAAGTGGGCATCAAGAGGCTCTTTCTCTGTTTGTGGCCAAGATTATACATCACAGAGAGAGAATATAACTTTATGCTCACAGAGTTATGCAATGGCACCTTGCTAGTGAATCGCAATGCCAAATGCACAATGGCACCACATGTGCAAGGTTGTTTTTGTCACTGTGAACTGAATACAGTATTGGACAAAGGTGATCAACTGCTTCTATAAGGGATCTTACACAGGTACAGCTCTGTTTGTACTACAGACTTACATTGAGTCTGGGAGGGAAGCCAGAGAACTCACAAGCCATTGGTCTAGAATGGTTGAATAGAATCATAGAATAATAGAGTTGGAAGAGTTAGTCCAACCTCCTGCCATGCAGGAAATCACAATCAAAGCATCCCCGACAGATGGCCATCCAGCCTCTGCTTGAAGACCTCCAAGGAAGGAGATTCCACTACACTCCGGGGGAGTTTGTTCCACTGTCAAACAGCCCTTACTCTCAGGAAGTTCTTCCTAATGTTGAGCTGGAATCTCTTTTCCTGGAGCTTGCATCCATTGTTCTGTGTTTCTGGAGCAGCAGAAAACAAGCTTGCTCCCTCCTCAATATGACATCCCTTCAAATATTTAAACAGGGCTCTCATATCACCTCTTAATCTCCTCTTCTCCAAGCTAAACATCCCCAGCTCCCTAAGTCGTTCCTCATAGGATTTCATGGTTTCCAGACCTTTCACCATTTTGGTCTCCCTCCTTTGGACACTCTCCAGTTTCTCAATGTCCTTTTTGAATTGTGGTGCCCAGAACTGGACACAATATTCCAGGTGGGGCCTGACCCAAGCAGAATATAGTGACACTATGACTTCCCTTGATCTAGAATAAAAGAGTAGAGTAAAAGGGCCAGGTGAATGATAGGAGCCCAAGGGTCAGAACCTAGAAAGGGAATCCCTCACACTGGGCATGACTTCTTCAACATAAAATTTGGTACCAGAGGCAGAAATATCATTGTGAGTGTGTATTTTTGCATGGCAGGGGGTTGGACTGGATGGCCCTTGTGGTCTCTTTCAGCTCCATGAGTCTATGTGTCTAACATTAAAAGAATAGGGACAGGTTCCTACACCACAAAACGAAGAGCCTTTCATTGAAAACTAAGAATACACACATATGAAAGGATACAACCTATCATGGATTTTCTTGGCAGGTTTCTTCAGAGTGGTTACTGCTGAAATGTGGTGCCATGGTCATCCTCTGGGGCTGAGAGAGTGTGACTTGCCCAAGATCACCCAGTAGGTTTCCATGGCTGAGCCAGGATTAAGCCGAGGTGAGTAGATAACCGTATGAATGACTGTTGGGATATTCAAGGACCACTGTCTGAAGGTCCAAGATGGAATGCCCTGGAAGACTGAAGAGTTCTGCAACCTGTTTTTGTGTATTCCTTTTCCTCATATCTGATTCATGTCTGGGCCTGTTTGCCCAGTATAGAGTGGTGAATGGCATTGCTGACATAGAAACATAACTTAAAAAGTAAAAACAAAGATAGAAATGGACAGCAAGGATGGAATATCTACTGGATGAGAAAGGCCTTAGCCTGATGCCTAACTGGTACTTTTATGGTTGTCAGGCATTCTTGTAAGGATGCTCAATAGACAGCAGGTCATTCAGTGACTATTGCCTCCCCCCGTCATGGAGGCAGTTTGACTGCTCTGGATTTTAGGCTAAATTTTTAAGAAGCCATCAGGGCGACTGAAGATGGGTTTAATGGTCATGGGGAGCTCCATTAATCCCCCTCCCCCCAAAAAAATCTTATTGCAAATTTCTTGCCTCACTGACAAAGGAGCCAAGAGCCACAACTCATCCATTGTAGCTATCCTTGGTGCAGAATGCTATTACCAAAATAGGCTCAGCACCGTGGGCAGCTGCTTTATCATTTTGAACAAATTCTGGAGCAGATTCCCTGCCCACTGGATGCCAAGCACTCCTGGAGGCACTACTAAGAAGGGGCTTCTTCTGGCAGCCATTGTGGGGGGGGGGGTGATGTGTTGAGAAGACCCTCCAAAGATCTACCTGCCATGTGAAAGAGAGCCAAAGGTCTATGAGCTGCTGTCTTCAGGGCTCTGCCTGCCAAGTGCATGCCAGCAAGGTCATGGTGCTGGAGTGTTGTTTTCTGTTTTGTTTTTCCTCTTCCCCATTTCCTTTAAAATTGATTTGAATAAATAAATAAATTAATAAATAATGTAATAATAATGAATTCCCACACACTGGTTTCATTGGGAGCAACAGAATCTAGGCCAGCTTAATATATTCCTTTTGCTAACAATTAAGCTTCTGTTCTGCTTTGTTTTTTTAAAAAGGAATTGCATTTAGAAAGATTTGTTTTTGAAAACCTCCTCCAGAAGTCAGCTGGAGAAGGGCAAGCTCTTTGAGGTTTCAGATACAGCAAAGATACTGGCCAAGATCCTAGATCGTCCTTGTGTGGAGTAAATCTACACTTGTGTAGTTAAGCAGTCATTGTGTGAATACCAGCACTGCACAACCAACTACATCGGTGAATGTGTTTACTGTTCCCTGAATCCCAGTGAATCAAGTGGGATACTGAAGTCACTTAGAATTAGTGACACAACACCCAGACAATGCAATTGTGTGCATAATATTTAATCTATGGAACTCTATTCATGCATATGTGATCTGTGCACGAGTCTTAAACCATGCTAATAAGTACCTGGAAAAAGCCTGATAAAAAGAAAAGCAAAACTAAGGAAGCTGAAAATGGCCAAAAGAGTGGTTGGAAGTGCTGTTACTGCTGAAACGTCTGCACTGGCATGGGGTGTGTGTGCGTGCGCGCCCTTCCACTTCCACAATTGCCCATTCCTGATCTGCATCAATGGCTCTTAAACATTGGTTCTCCAGATATTTTGGGCTTCTCTCCCAGAAATCCTCACCATTGTATTGTTGGCTGGGGCTTCTCAGAAATGAAGTTCAAAACCTCTGGAGAACCAGCATTTGAGAACCAGTGATCTACATGACTCCCCTTCAGATATGTAAAGATGGCCAAGCTTGCATCTGCATGACTGAATTAATGCAGTTTGGCCCTGCTTTAATTGCCATGGCTTCATCTTATGGCATTCGAGGATTTGTAGTTTTGTGAGACATTTAGCCTTCTCTGTCAGAGAGCTCTGGTGCCTCAGCAAACTACAGATTCCAAGATTCCATAGCACTGAGCCATGCCAGCTAAAGTGGTGCCAAACTGCAGTAATTCTGCTGTATGGCAGAAGCCTACATCTTATTAGTCCCCAGTCTTTTCTCCTCCAGAGTGAAAATCGCCAAATCCCTCCGCTATGCCTCACAGAGTTTCCAGTTCCTACACCGTCTTGGTTAATTTCTTCTTAACACTTTCAAACTTAGCAGCATCTTTTGCCCCTCAATGCGATTGCCTAGTCTCCCTGTGAGCCAGACTCATTCTTGCTCCATGCCAAAGGAGGATTTAGCTATACTTTTCCTGCCCTGTTCCTATGATGGGAGGTTTAACTTGTCCAGTTGTTGCAGGTGTATAATTTTTCACTAAACTTGTTCTTGGAGGAAGCAAATGAGTAACTTTAGCAATTTTCCTCCTGATGTGGGAAAGTCTTTGAAAACCACACATTTTTCAAAGCCTATACAGAATCCAGGACTTATACTCCACAAAATTCAGACCTGGCTGTTTTGAACAAGAAACAGCATTCTGTGTGCATGAAGCAGCATTGCCTGCACATAAAATATTATCCCTGCATAGAAATATTATGTTCCGCACAGAAAGTGATTTTTTTCTGTCCCAAACCAATGTATGAATGTTGCTCAGACTAAGCAAGAATGGAACCAGCTTGTTTCTTTGGTGCTCCAGAGACAAGGTTGCAGAATAATGGATTCAAATGACAAAAAGAGAAAGATTCTGCCTCAACATGAGGAAGAACCTCCTGATGATAAGAAGAGCTGTTCAGTAGTGAAAGATGCAGCTGCCTTGGAGGGTGGTGGAGTCTCCTTCTTTGCAGGTTTTTGTCACAGGGAATACTTTGACTATGTCTTCATGCATGGCAGAATGGGACTGAGTTGCAAACACCATCCTCCTTGTACCCCAATTGGCAAGTGGAGAAAACTCCTTCACCAACTGGCTGCTGGATGTTAAAGATGGCTGGGCACGGCTATTACATAGTTTTACAGTAGGACTATGTACTCTTACTAAATACTGAACAGTTAGGGATCCTTAAATCCAGGTTACTAACCCATCACTGCCATGCTGAATGGCAACAAATGCTTTTTAAAAAGTGAATTCTACTTTGCTGTTCTGGAAAGTACAGTGGGCTCTTCTTATCTGCTGAGCTTTGGTTCCAGAACGCCCCATGGATACTCAAAGATCTACTGTAAAATGATGTCTCTCATATGAAATGATTCATGATATACAAAAGGGTACTAAAACGATGTTCTTTATATGAAATGGCTTAATCAAGGTTTGCTTTTGGAGATATATATATATATATATATATATATATATATATATATATATGGGGGGGGGTGGAGGCAATATTTTCAAGCCATGGATAGTTGAATCTATGGATACAGATGGCCAAGTGTAACTCATAAAGTGACTTCTAGTGAAGGTGAAAATATCTGCATTCTGTTGAACGGTGACGCAAGCATGCTGTCTTCCATGCCATTGTTGCCTCGGCTTTCAAGCGCACCAGGTGCCATCAGCACAAGGCAGCTCTTATGTCATATGAGTATATTCCATCTTCATCATTTAATGAGCCCAAACTTTCTTAACCACAAAAGGAATGAAAAGTTGCCTTTTCAGGATGTGATTCTTCACTAATTTTCTTCTCAAAGGAAGAAACAGGTAATTTTAGCAATTTTCTTCCCACTGCATGAAAGTTTTCAAAAACAAAACATGACACAAACCATGAAGTGTTCAATGTCTATTTGCTATTCAGAACTAATTCTGTAAAGAAAAAAATCACTTGTGGTTGTGAAAAAAAAGGGTTTTCCATTCTCAAAAAGTTTCTGCGCAGAAATATTATTTTCTGCAAAGAAAATGCTGGTTTTCCTGAAAAAGACCCATGTGCAAATTCTGCGCAGAAAAAGTCCAGAATTGCAAAGATTCTTGTCTATCCAGGATTCCCCTCCTCAAGGCATCGCACTCAAAGGACATGGTTTTCGGACCATTTTTGGATTATTTGAGAATATTCTTTCCCTCCCTAATATATTTGTACCTTAAAAGGAGTGAAACTGTGCCCCAAGAGCTTACACAACCTAATGTAATGTAGTTATACTTTAATTATTTCAGTTAATTATGCTACTAATGATTAAACAGGGATGTATGTTTCTCTCATGGGGGGGCTGGGATTTTTTGATCAAGTAATTAGTGGAACATAAGAGATAAAGGGCTATGGTATTTCTCATTTTGATGTATGGGTATGTATGCATGTATGCATGTATGTATTTCTTTGTAAAGCTGGATGTGAAGAAAGACAGGAATAAAGTC
Organism: Sceloporus undulatus; assembly: GCF_019175285.1. Classification (NCBI taxonomy): domain Eukaryota; kingdom Metazoa; phylum Chordata; class Lepidosauria; order Squamata; family Phrynosomatidae; genus Sceloporus; species Sceloporus undulatus. Next base: position 333,340,638 of record NC_056523.1, on the reverse strand, counting down.
AATGCACTTGAGATGCGATGCTGGAGAAGAGTTCTATAGATACCTTGGACCACTAAAAAGACAAATGGTGGCTTTTAGGGAAAATCAAGCCTGAGCTCTCAGTAGACGTCCAGATGACTAAACTGAGGCTATTGTATTTTGGTCATGTCATGAGATGTAATTGCTCATTTTAAAAGATAATGATGCTCACTAAAGTGGAAGGCAATTAGAAAATAGATGACCCTCATTACAGATGGATTGATTCATTCAAGGAAACCAGGGCTGCCCTTAGTTTGCAAGACCTGGGTGGGAGAGTTGGTGACTGTGGCTGTTTGATGGCTCTCATTCAGAGGGTCCCTATATGTTGAAGTCAACTTCATGGCAAGTAACAACAACAACAACAATAACAAGATGAAAGGTTCTAAGCCACTGGGGTTTATCTCTCCTTCCCAGACAAAATGGAGATTTTGAAGCCGCAAGGAAAATACTCAAAATGGCGGAGTGTCTGAGCTCTGCTGCAATGTTCCCCAAGCAAAACGCTAACATTTTTATAGTGCTTTCTTTCAAATAAGCAACCTGTTACTTGAACAGGTTTCATAATTGGCCCTGATGCAACAGCCAACAAGACAGCCTTTCTGGCATGTTCCTTCCCCATTTCATTTCAACTCTACATGAAACTTCTTATCTTGCTCTCCATGTTGCCCAACAAAGCACTGCAATGCCAAATTGGCTCCTTCTTTGGCCAATAGTCCAGTAATTCAAAGGCATCCCCAGGTCTCTGCCGGGATGTTCTTCCATCTTACTGACTTGACTCCAGTCCTCCCCCCTTTCAAGTCTGCACAGAATCTGTTTGTTCTTTGTTTCACAGAATCTCCCTTCCATGTGTCAATGGTCTCTGGTTGTATTTTGTTCTTCTTGTCCTTGCCAAGGAAATAAAGAGATGTTTGGCACTCTCTTCCACACACATCCCTAACAACCCTGGCCTAAAGGACTTAAACGTAGAGACCAAGCATCAAAACGAAACACATCTTGGCTGGAAATAAAGACCACTTGAGCAAAAATATATTCCAGCCACAAAGCCCCAATGCTCTTTGTAGAGCACCAAAGAGATTTGAGTCTTACTTTTAAAAGTAACTTTGAGGGGAAATAGCTTTCTGCTTACCCTGTCTGTATGCAGCCCAGCTCTCCCTTCTCTCGCCACGGGGGAATCGCCATTGTCAGATACTTTATCCTTTAGAACCACTTGACATATTGGCCCAGAATATGATGGAAGGCATTTTTCTATTCCAGGGAACACGGTCTTAACAGCAGAGCTTTCCTCAACTGCTTTGATGGACAGCTTCTATCTACTCGAGCAGAAAGGAGGCCCATGGAAAGATTGAGGCGGAGAGCGAGAGGTACTCTAAATGCACCGCCAACAAACTCCAAATAATCTCCTCTGAAGGAGAAGAGCTGCCAAGCTCAGCCAGGCTGCCCTCAGCCTCTGGGGAAGGGCTGCCAGTTGTATCAGCCACACGCTTTTCACTAAAGCACAACCCAGATGAATTGCCGGTGTTTCTGCACATGGCAGAACCTGCCAGTTGATCAGGATAACAAACTTTGGTGGATGAAGCAGGCCAGCCAGTGGAGTGTGAAGGTCTTACAATAAGACACTCATGGGCCAATGTCCCACATCGAGGAGACACAGCCTAACTTTAAGCTCATGACGTTATGCAGTGGTTATGCAGTGTCACTTTGCTAGTAAAATGTTATGTTGCATAACTGAATGTACAGATGCATCTCCTTTTGGGACACTTGGTTTCCCCTTCATTCAATTTGTAAACAAATGCCCATGGAGACCACCCTATTCTGCTTTGGTCACCCCCCCCCCCCTTGTATCCTGTGTCCAGGTCTGAGCACCACAATTCAAGAAGGATGTGGACAAGCTGGAGCATGACCACAGGATGGTGGAGCCCTGGTGGCGCAGTGGTTCAATGCCTGTCCTGCAGCCATTCACTCAAAACCACAAGGTTGCGAGTTCAAGACCAGCAAAAGGGCCCAAGCTCAACTCAGGCTTGCATCCTTCCGAGGAGGGAGCTAAAATGAGTACCCAGACTGTTGGGGGCAAATTAGCTTACTTGCTAATTAGCTTACTTGCTGTTCACCGCTATGATCTTTGGAATAGCGGTATATAAATAAAACAAATTATTATTAATTATTATGGTGACCAAAATGGTGAAAGATCTGGAAGCCAAAAAGCCCTATGATGAGTGGCTTAAAGAGCTGGGTATGTTTGGAGAAGAGAGAGTAAAAAGAGGACATGCTAGCCCTGTTTAAATATTTGAAGGGATGTCATATTGAAGATGGAGCAAGCTTGTTTTCTGCTGCTCCAGAGACTGGAACTGAAAGCAATGGGCGCAAGCTATAGGAAAAGAGATTCCACCTCCACATTAGAAAGAACCTCCTGAGGGTAAGAGCTGCTCAACAGTGAAAGACACTGTAGCCTCGGAGTTAAAAAAACTTCTTTGGTGTTTTTAAAACAGAGGCTGGATGGCCGTAGTTCACGGAGAGGGATTTCATTGTGTCTTTCTGCATGACAGAAGGGTTTGGACGGAATGGCCCTTGGGGTCTCTTCCAACTCTCTGATTCTTTGATTTTCACATTCTGTATTCTGGAAAGTTATCTGCTGAAGACAGAAGACAATCTGAGTTGCCATTGCCCATTTTAGAACCATAGATTTTAGTTTGTGCTGGACCTTTTGTTCTTAAGATATATAACTTTTTGTTATGTTCATCTTAACTTTTTTTTAAAAGTGCACATATGCATCTCCATTGGCAATTCACAACATGTTTGTACATCCATGTGCATTCTGTCCATGTGCAATGACACTACAACTCCTAGGCCCTCCAATATTTCATCAAGGAAGGCTGGGACACATGTGGCCAAGCAAAACTAGATTGCGGTAACCTGCAAACGGAGAGGCTTTCATTTGATCTACTGTGAAGGGTGAGATTTCACTCCTCCTTTCTTTTTCTTCCTGGTGAGTTAATTGAATGGAAACTGTTTCTGCACTTTGAACTCACTTTTCAGCAATGGAAGTAAATAAACTGAAGACAAAGGGGGAAAGGAAAAAAGAGAAGCTGGGACATTTTAAAAGCAGCTGAAAAACTGGGATAAGAGAGGATTAATCAGGACTGCCTCTGCCAATTCAGAACAGTTTAAAGGTATGAACTTCACTTCTCCAATCCTGAACTGAATATAGATGCTCCTCATTGGACAAAACGTGCCGAACCATAAGGGAAGATGTCCAATGTCTTCTGTAGAGGAACCTGTGCAGCAATGGAATTTTGGCCATTATTTGTAAGGAAATGAGGGGCTTTCAGAGAAATCATGCTTCCTGTGCAGGAAACATGTTTTCTGTGCCATTTGTATTTCCACAGAACAACTACATACATTTAAGTGCAGAGCAAATCCCCTGAAAAACTTCAGGATGTGTGAATACCTGGAGAAACCTGTGCAAAGGTCTTGCTGGTGTGTACTTTTACCTAAAAGGGTTTTCAAAGGTTGGGAAGCTCCCATTTTTTAGCCAAGGAATTTATAACAATTACAATTGTTTCCATTCCTAATGCACACAAATAAGGAACTTTAGAGGGAACATTCAGGGAATTTGGGGGCAGTGGGAACCTTTGCTTCTTATTTGCACACCCAACACTTCCCTTTACCTCGCTTGAACACTGTTCCAATTGAACGTACAAAAGTGTCTCCATGGAAAGGCATTCTATATTCTGTTTGAATTTTGCCCCATTTAATATGGAAGTCCTGCCTCTAGCAGTGAGCCAGTGATGGTGAATTTGCTATGAGGGAAATTGTGCATTCCAGCCACTGGAGTCCTCCTTTGCCAGTCTGTGCATGATCACTTGTCTCCAGGTAGAAAGCCTTGTGAGTCAAGACCTTCTGATCTTGGTAGGGATCACTCTCTCATGCATTCGGGGAAGAATCTACCACCAGAGAAAGAAATCTCTTGATGATGAACACGGACTGGGATGCACTGTGGGTCACTGTTGCTCAATTACGCCTCTGCAAGAGGTGCTGCCTCCTTTGATGCTGCCCCTGTTCCTCTTGACGTGCTGCAAAGGATGGGTGACTCCTCAGCATCTCCCTTGCCAGTTCTGGTTGAGGTGGGGACCCATTTTCTTGAAATTCCTCATCAGCTACATCATCTGAAGCCAGAGGACTTTCAAGGTTCAAGTCTTCCACAATGAGATTTCTCAGATTCTATAGGCTGAGATAAGGCAGGACCTCTGAAACTGCTGTGAATTCTTGTTCTTCCTAAAAAAGTTTTTTATCCGAATGCAACAGGAAGCAGCCAGAGCAGTTTAAGGGCTGCTCTGACCAGATTTAGACTAGGAGTAGGGAACTTCAGAGTTGGCAGGGACCAAGTCCCTTTTCCTCTGTGATAGAGTGATTTCAGTGTTGGGCTATCTTGCACTACACTCTTATAGTACTGCTATCCCACTTGAACTGCTCTGGCTGCCTCCTGTTGCATTCTGGGATTTGTAGTTCATTGATGCCTAAGAGCTCTCTGACTGAGAATTGTAAATGCTCCTCCCTTAATTGCAAATCCCAGAAAGCAAGAGGAGGCAGCCAGAGCAGTTAAAGTGGAACCGTGTAGTGCAGTAATGGCCTATGACTCTGGGGAACAGAGTTTAAAACCCTACTCAGCCATGGAAACTCATTGGGTGACCTTGTGCAAGCCATCTTCTCTTAGCTTCAGAGGGAGTTGAGGGCAAACCCCCCCTGCAAAAATCTTGCCAAGAAGACCCTGTGATAGGTTCACCTTGGGGTTTGAATCCCCACTCAGCCATGGAAACCCACAAGGTGACCTTAGGAGAAGTCACACAATCTCAGCCCCGGGACATTCCATGAAAAGTGTACCTTAGGGTTCCCTTGAGAATGACTTGAAGGCACACAACAGCAGCAACAATTATGGGTGGTTCAGACAATTCCAAGAAAACCATCACTTCCAGTTTGTGGAATCAACCAAAATACCACCAATTTCCATGTTTACTGTTTGTGTATTTGTTTGTTTGTGAGTCTTCAGAAGAAGTGGAGTGGGGCCAAGAGAGTCCAACTGCCATATTTTTTGAAGACATAGCCATGTTAATCTGGAAAATCAGTATGAAATAGATTTTGTAGCCCCTCTGAAAGTAACTGAAAGACAGAAACTAGTATCATGAGCTTTCATAGACCTGAGCCTCCTTCCACCCCACATTTCCCAAAGTCTCAGAGGTGCTACAAGATCCCTTTCATGCCATTTTTTGTGGCTGTTAGGCTGGGCTTGTAATATCTTCCAGCCATTTTTTCCTACCAGTTTTTTTTTAAAAAACAGGATTCCTGGGTTCTTTAAGGGTCACTAAATGTGGCCCATGACTTGCACCTCCCTCATTTCTACTCCAAAGCACTTTTACCATTCAGAACTAATCAAATAATAATAATAATAATAATAATAATAATAATAATAATAATAATTTATATCCCCCCTCTTCCCGTACGATCGAGGCAACTTACAATCACAATAAAGCAATACAATAAAAAATTCAATACAAAATTCAATAATTACAAAGTGAATTCTAATACATTCATATACATAAGTAAAAATAAGTCCCCCCTTTCCTCCCTCCCTAAATATAAAATAGTTGTTAAGTTAAAATCGATCAAAACAGGGAGAAGCGGATATCCCGAGTAGCTAAGCAGAGATAAAAATGATGATTGAAGTGGGGGGGGGGCTGAGTCTGTTATTCAGAGAAGGCCTGTCGGAAGAGATTCATCTTGATGGCTTTTTTAAAGCCATCAAGTGTAGTAATGTGTTGGATCTCCTCTGATAGGGCATTCCAAAGTTTGGTACACACACAAACATAAAATGCACACTACACTGAAAGCATCCTATTAATATCACTGGTCTGCAAAACAAAACCCAGAAAGCTGGCAGAGGAGGATGAGATGTTTAGTTTGCAGAAGCAAAGATGGAGATGCAATAGGGCTGAAGATCTGTTAGGTTGATGTTGCTTCTCCAGATGGAAGGGCCAGAACTAAAGGTGGTATATATGTTTATATTTGGGTTGAGACCTGCCAGAGGCATGCTGATCCATGTCTCACCAATGGAGGAATATGAATGTGGGAAAACATGGGAGAGGGTCTTCTTGGCTGTGGCACCTCCTTTGTGGAACACCTTCCCTTTGAAAACCCAACAACTGTTAATACTGGGTTCCTTTTGAGCCTTCTTGAGACCTGAATTGGAGCTTCATTTTTGAGCATATGCATGGTTTTAAGATACTCTTTTGGACCTTTAAAGCCAATTTAGCTTGTTTTAAAAGTTTAATTTTTTTAAAAAAAAAGCTTGTTATTTATTGATTTCAATTTGCACTTGCTTAAATTGTTTATATTGCGTTATCTCTTTGGTGCCTTGAGATCTCATGATAAAAAGGCAGGATAAAATATTTAAAAATAAAGAAATAAGAAGAAAGTGGATTCTGATTAAAGGAAGAACTCATGTTTTGTCTCCAAACTCCTCTCAGGAGTGCTTTAGCTGTTGCTTTCTGCACTAGAAAGGGGTCAGACTAAATGATCTTTAGGTCTAAGTCTGTATATTCTTCAAAATGAGTTCATCACCTGGGAACCTTGGAAGTGCTCACAGCATTCACTGCACACTTTCCTTCCTAACTGTAGTGATGAATTCTTCTGGCCAGGGACAACGTCATAGTATTAGTTTAAAAACAAAACATGAACATTTAGCAGAAAAAACAAGCAAGACACACGGTCAGATGCTTGAAGCGATGCCTTGATTTAGAGGTGTATATACCTGAAAACTCATGCCATTTTAAAGAACTGTAGATTTCTTCTGTGTTTCATTTCTCTTGTTTTTGCTGCAACAAATGGGCCCAGCTACCCATCTAAGCATGAAAATCCAATGCCTGGTATAACCCATATCCAGAAATGAATGGAGCACTTTGAAATGTTGCCTCATCCATGAAATGGCCAGATCAGGCCAATTTAAAGCACAATCCAAAGGTTTAATTGTGTTGTCTGGGGCTGCATAATTGTTACCGATTAAAAAATATATGACAAAGATTACAGTTGTGTGGGGAAAAACCACAACTATCCACAGTTGAAGAGCAGAAAAGGCAGATTGTGTCCCGTCTTTTTTCAACACAGAGCTTCTCTCCAAACACAACAGCGTTCAAAAAGAATGGTTTGCTGCTGGCTGAGCAGAGCTGAATGTGGCAAGGAATTCATTCAGAACCACCTCCTAGCTGCAAATATAGCTCTGACCCCGGTCTTCTTGGGGACGCTGATTACATCTTCTGTTGGAATAAACTTATTACAGCAGATAAAACAATAGATTGCAATAGGCGAGACACCATTCTGGGTGAACAAAGAACCTCAAATACCGCCTGAAATAGATTTTGCAATATCTTTCACACATAACATTCTTCCCTCTCCAAAACAAAACAAAACAAAAGAAAGAAAGAATAACTAGACAAACACCAGCCAGAGCTGAATGGTGGAAATAAAGAGGTCTGGAAAATACAAGACAATGGCTATAGTTGCCCTTTCAAGTTGTAGTGGCTGGAATAATTCAAAGTACCCTGAAGTTGGAGAGAGACGGAGGACGCATGTGTCCTCATTCCAACTATATTGCATGCAAATTTCTCCAGATTTGACATATATCTGGAAAACTGTGCAACATTCATGGTGTTCCATCTTGATACAAACTCAGGGTGTTGAGGGGAAAGCTCAGAGCTTGACCACAAAGCCCAAGTAAGACAGAGTCATGCTAAAGGGAAGGTATTCTGAATCAAGTCGTTGTTGTTAACTGCCCTTGACTGATGGTGTCCCTCTGGATGAGACATCGCCAAGACCCCCTGTCCTCCACTGCTCTGCTCAGGTCCTGCAAATCCAGGCCTGTGACCTCCATGGTTGAATCCATCCATCTTGTCTTTGGTCTTCCTCTCTTTCTACTTTCTTCCATCTTTCCTAGCATTAGGTCTTTTCCAATGCATTCTCATGATGTGGCCAAAGTACGCCAGCCTCATTATTATTATTATTATTATTATTATTTTATATAGCGCTGTAGATTTGCACAGCGCTGTACATAAAAACAACAAATATAAAAGAGTAAACCTGCCATTCTGGCTTCAAGGGAGAGCTCAGGCTTGCTCTGTTCCAGGACCCATTTGTCTGTCTTTTGGGCCATTCGCAGGAACCTCAGCACTCTTCTGCAGCACCACATCTCAAATAAGTGGCTTTTATTTCTGCCTGCTGTCTCTATTGTCTAACATGGGCATCCATATATATGGCGATGCGGAATACAGTGGCTTGGATAATTCTATCTTTAGTGCTCATTTGTATATCTTTGCTCTTTAGGATCTTGTCTAGTTCTATCATAGCTGCCCTTCTCATTCTTAGTCTTCCTATTTCTTGATAACAGTCTCACATTCTGATAAATGTTTGATCCTAGGTATGGGAATTCTTTTAACTATTTTGATTTCCTCATTATCTAGGTTCAGTTTATGTATTTCTTCAGTGGTCATTATTTTTGGGTTTTTTATGATCAGCTTTAAGCCTGCCTTTGGACTTTCATCTTTGAGCTTCCTTAGTAATTGTCCCAAGTCCATGATGTTTTCTGCTAGTAGAATGGGATCATCTGCATATTTCAAATTGTTGATGTTCCTTCCTCCTGTCTTCACTTCTTCTTCTTCTGAATCTAAATCTGCTCATCATATTCTCTGCATAGAAGTTGAGCAAATAGGGTGATCCAATGCAGCCAGAGAGAGGGGCAGGGGAACCAAAGCTACAGAGTTAGTAAGTGTGTACGAATCTCAAGCAAAAGCACATTAAGCATTAGCACAGCGTTCTGGTTCTATTGTCAACTAATTGGCTTTTTCAACTGATAATATCAACTATCAGAAACATAAGGAAAGGCTTCAACATGAATAGCTTTTATGTGGTGTTTGCTTGGAAATTTTCCATTATGGTTTAACAACTGCTTTTTCAAGGACTAAATATCCTGAGGACAGCAGATCCCATCTTCATCTTGGGAGGCCAGGATTCGAATTCCAAATTCTAGCCCAGCCATGGAAAACTACGGGGTGACTGTCAGGCTCTATCAGCCTCAAAGGCAGGCAATTTCAAACCTCCTCTGGATACATTGGGGGGGGGGGAGAACAGGAGGGGCAGAGTGGACTAGTGGTTTGAGTATTAGATTCTGGCTCCAGGAGACCAGAGTTTGATTCCCCATTCAGACATGGCAACCCACTGGGTGGCCTTGGGCAAGTTACACTTTTGCTCTGTTGCAGAGAAAGGCAATGGCAAATCTCTTCTGAATGAATCTTCCCAGGAAAATACCATGATAAGTTCTGTGATAAGACTCTAATCACCATCAGTTGGAAATGACTTGAAAACACAACAACAGCAACAACAATAATAACAAGAACAAGGTTTCCTGGAGCATTGTTTGGTTCCAACAATCTCTTCTGAGATGTTTTGGTGTGTAGCCCATTGCAGGAGTCCTCCAGCTCTTTCCAACGATCCTTCTGGGCCCAGACCTTGGCTCAGATGGTTTCCATCACATCTCCCAGCCCCTGGTCAATTCAGCTTTATAATGAAGCTTGTGCAAAGAGATTAATCAAATGCTTCACTGAGACTAAACAAACTCTTCTGGTTAATTTGCTTCCCCACCCCAGCCCTTTGGGGAAAATATAGATATATAATTACCAGAAATTACTTTCCCAAAATATGCCGTGATAAAGAGACCCAGGCAGCTCTTCAGTACTTAATCTCAGAGGCCCACTTCTGCCAAGAGTGATAAAACAAGAGTAACAAACTACCTGTATCTGGCATCAGACCAAGCAGCACTCAGTGTAGATAGGAATGTAATTATTTCCTGTCATTTCATCTGGGGCTCAGGAAAATAAAGGGCAGCAATTTCAAGACACCCCACGTTGTGTAAGAATGAAATAAAAGTGCATTCAAATAATTGTCTGTCTCCTTCCAATGGAAAATCAAATGAAAAGGGACCATCTTGAAAACAGCAGTACTAATGATAATAGAAAGGTACCAGCAAATGGATGTTGGTGAGCAGAGAGCAGAGTCTGCCAGGATTCTCGCCTGCAGAATCCCCACTGGAGTAAACAGGATTTCAGTCAGACTGCCAGAAAAATATATCTTGGGGACACAACTCTTTGCATTTTTGCAAACAAGCTTGTAAAATGTGGGCTAGACAAGGTAACTGTTACAAGGATTTGGAATTGGTTGACTGGCCGAAGCCAATGGATGGTCAGCCATGGCTCCTTTTCATTCTGGAGAGAAGTGACCAGTGGGGTGTCCAGTGGGGCTCTGTCCTGAGGCCAGTGTTATTCAACATCTTTATCAATGACTTGGAGGACAAAATTGGGAGCATACTTATCAAATTTGCAGATGACACCAAATTAGGAGGAATAGCTAATACTCCAGAGGACAGGATCAAGATTCAAAATGACCTGAATAGACTAGAAAGCTGGGCCAAAGTTAGCAAAATGAAATTCAACACAGAGAAATATAAGGTACTGCACTTAGGGCAGAAAAATGAAATGCACAGATATAGGATTATGGGGGACACCTGGCTGAACAAGACTTATACATGTGAACGGGATCTAGGAGTCTGAGTAGACCACAAGTTGAACATGAGTCAACAATGCGATGCAGCAGCTAAAAAGGCCAATGCAATTTAGGCTGCATCAATAGAAGTATAGTGTCTAGATCAAGAGAAGTAATAGTGCCACTCTATTCTGCTTTGGTCAGGCCCCACCTGGAATATTGTGTCCAGTTCTGGGCACCACAATTCAAAAAGGACATTGAGAAACTGGAGCATGTCCAAAGGAGGGCAACTAAAATGGTGAAGGGTCTGGAAACCATGAAGCCCTATGAGGAATGACTGAAGGAGCTGGGGATGTTTAGCCTGGAGAAGAGAAGGTTAAGAAGTGATATGATAGCCCTGTTTAAATATTTGAAGGGATGTCATATTGAGGAGAGAGCAAGCTTGTTTTCTGCTGCTCCAGAGACTAGAATGCAGAACAATGGATGCAAACTACACGAAAAGAGATTCTACCTCAACATTAGGAGGAACTTCCTGACAGTAAGGGCTGTTCGACAGTGGAACAGACTCCTTCCTTGGAGTATAGTGGAGTCTTCTTCCTTAGAGGTGTTTAAACAGAGGGTGGATGGCCATCTGTCAGGGATGCTTTGCTTGAGAGTTCCTGCATGGAAGAATGGGGTTGGACTGGATGGCCCTTGTGGTCTCTTCCAACTCTCCAATTCTATGATTCTATGAATAACTTAAAATGCACAAAATACATCATGCCACATAAAGGGATCACACTCTTTGGGTTTCCAAGCTGTTTCATCACTGTCTGCTTTGACCCTACATAGTTGTGCATTTGGAGGCAGCAGAAATATTTGCTAGCAATGAATTTGGTTATGGATTCATAGAATTATAGAATCACAGAATCCTAGAGATGGAAGAGCCCTGAGGGCCATCCAATACAACCTCATTCTGCCATGCAGGAAGACGCCATCCAGGGATGTAGCTAGGATTTTAGGAAGGGGGGGGGTCCAACCATTAGCGGTGGCACACACAATTCATTTTTCTAATGGAAGGGGGGTCCGGACCCCAAGAACCCCCCCCCCCTTGGCTAGGTCCCTGTGCCATCCAAGCCCTCCCTGGGACAGATGGTCAGGGAGCCTCTTTTAAAACTTCCAAAGAAGGAGACTCCATCATATCCTGAGAAAGTGTGTTTCACTGTTGAACATCTCTTACTGTCAGAAAGTTCATCCTAATGTTTCCCTATAGTTTGCATCCATTGTTCTGGGTCCTGTTTTCTGGAGCAGCAGAAAATAAGCTTGCTCCATCCTCAATATGACATCCCTTCAAATACTAAAGCAGGGTTTCCATATCACCCCTTAACTGTCTCTTCTTCAGGCTAAACAGATCCATCTCCCTAAGATGTTCCTCCTAGGGTTTCATGGTTTCCAATCCTTGGATTCCTATCTCATCCAAAGCATTTGCAGAGTCTGAAGCATACCTCTCCTGGCTGTGAGTAATCCAACAGAGCTGTCCCTGGTCCTGCAGACCCTAAGGTTGGCCTTGCAACTTGGGGTCTGAACTATGTACCTTCTGTCCACTTCCACAGCCAGACTCTTCCCCCTAAAAATTCAATCATTGCCTAGCCAAAATAAGGTGCAACCATTCTGAAATGTTTCTTTCCCATGCTGCCCTGTAGGCCCACATGAGAAGGAAATGTAGGACATTACCACTTGAGAAGCAATTGCATCCGGATTTTTTTTTAAAAGCAAACTTTCAAAGCAGAGACCAGCGCATGTCTTCTAAATCCTGCGACTGGGGCTGCTGCTCTTTCATGCTCACTTCTTGACTCTTCCTTAGCCCTGCCTCCTTGCCTTTTGCTTATATTATGTTTATCTTTCCATTTTTCCCCCTGCAGTCCTGGAGCTCTGCTTCTGTGGCTTAAGCTCTGCTTTTTAAAAAAGGAAAGAAATAGAAAAAATTTAAAGGAAAACAGGCTGCTTGGGAATAGCAAGAGGGAGGCTAGGAAGGGACATTGACACCACATGACTCTCAATCTCACAACTGCCCTGGCAGCAAAGTTTCGCACCTGGGAACTTGTGTTAGTGAGAACCCATTGACAGGTTTTCCACATCAATGAGAAGGGACACCCTAATTGTGGTTGGGGAACGCAGCAGGTGCAGGTCAGAGGCATTGCTGTGCTATAAATATCATCTGAGCCATCTTTTCCCAGTTTAATTGTGGTTTAAAAGTTGTGTGTTATAATCTCCGTAGACATTTAATAGTCAAATGAAACCTTATCTCAGGAGATTCATCCACAACCTGAACACAGAACTGGAATCTAGCTTCATTTGGAGAAAGTGCTTTTCAAACATTCATGCTGATACAGTCCTTTTCAAATATTTCTGCCTTCTTATATAAGAGACAACAAACACTCTTCCAGATGTAAAGACCATGCACTCTTGTTTGGTTTAAGACGTGAGTTGTATTATATGAATATGTTGTTTTCTATTCTTGTGTTTGCTGAGTGCTATGATGGTCAGGCAGCCTTCTCAGAGCCATTTTGGGCTGCTGGAGAATTTGGATGTGTTTGCACTCATCTGCTCAGCTGTAGTTGTAAAGGTTGGACAGGTGTTAAGCATAAATTAATAACTTGCATCTAAGCCATGCTTCAGTTCCCCAGTAATATTAATTCAGGTTGGGACCCCTGAACACAGGTTGCAAAAACAGAATGCAAAAATCTCATCTCTCTGATGGAACCAGGTGAATGTCTTGCCTTCCCCTTATTTGTTTGGATGCATTTGCCAAGGGAAGAACTATTTGCATTCAACAGTTTTGCAAACAAGAGCACATGTCAGCTTTAGCAAAGGGCTGATACAGACAAACAGTGCTTTCATTGTGTATGGACTTTTGCAATCACCCCATCCTCTTAGGATTCAACTGGAAATGCTTTTGCTTGACAAAATCCACTGGACAATTAATTCCACAGAAGTATGTGACTCTTCATATAAGTCAGGTATTTGAGGTTCTCCAGCAGCTGGTAGCATGAAAACATGTTTAACGCTACCTCAGGAACTCAGTCTCTGCAAATTCTGGTGTGAATTGACCTGATCCACATCTCCCAGATGAATGTGCGGATCAGAATGCAATTGTCCTTCAGATTTTACACCTCTACATTTTGTGATGCACTTCTCATCTTAAAGAGGTACCCAAAGCATTAAAAATGAATACTTTGGGATTATATCTGCACATTCAGATAAAAGTATGTTACGAATGCATATTTTCTGAGAAGCTACATCCCAAAATACATATGTAAATACATAGCCTGAGCTTGTGTACACTGTGTTTTTTAAATTACATATCAGCACAAAAACAGGATGGAATGGATTTATGAAAAATCCTATGTGAAATCAACATGGACTTTTAAAAAAAAAAAACAGGTTCTGAAGAATCACAGAATCTGTGGGAGAGGACATGGGGCAGATGCTATCAGTATGCTGATGAAACCCAAATATATTTCTCCATGTCCCGATCAGCAGCTATGACAACAGATGGCATTTCTCCCCTCAATCAGTGTAATGGGCTGGATGAGGAAAAACAAACTCAGGCTGAATCCAGACAAAACAGAGGTACTTACAGTAGGGCCCCCAAACCAGGTATAGGGTTGCAACCTCCAGTCCTAGATGGGGTCACGCTCTCCACAAAGGACTGTGTTCGCAGTCTGGGGGTTCTCCTAGATCAATCGCTTCACATGACGAACCAAGTGAATGCGGCAATCAGGCGCGCCTGTTATCAGCTTCAGCTCATACGCCAGCTGCGCCCTTTCCTGGAAGTAAAGGACCTAGAAACTGTTGTACATTCACTGGTAACTTCACAACTTGATTTCTATATTGCACTCTACATGGGGCTACCCTTGTGCCTAGTCTGGAAACTTCAACTAGTGCAAAATATAGCAGCCAGGCTGGTCGCCGGAAAAACTAAGAGTGACCAAATAACATCCATCCTAAAATCTCTTCATTGGCTGCCTATTAGTTTCCGGGCCCAGTACAAGGTCTTGGTTATAACCTTTAAAGCCCTACATGGCTTGGGTCCAACCTATTTGAGGGATCGCCTGCTTCCATATAATCCACCCTCAGGTCCTCTGGGAGGAATCTATTGCAGCCTTTAAAGACCAGACTAACTGCTCCCTCCCAGAAGGCCTTCTCTGCAATGGCTCCCAAACTATGGAACGGACGGAGGGACGAGATCCGTCAAATTGCCAGCTTAGACAGCTTTAAAGACGCTGTCAGGACGGATCTCTTCCGGCAGGCCTTTCCTGAATAAAGTGCCCAGCCACAGAATGACTGCCCCCCGCATCATGGATTATTAGCCCACCGCTCTGTCCTTGCTGTATTTCATTGTGTTTTTAATAGATGTTTTAATTGTAACTTGTTTAATCCTGTTTTAAGGGGGGGAATTTGGGACACAAATTTGTAAATGTGGATATTTTAATATATTGTGAGCTGCTTTGATTGTCTTGTCACAGAAAAGCGGGATAAAAATAAAAGTTTTATTTATTTATTTATTTGTTTTTAAGTTTGTTCTCTGCTGTCCCAGAGGGAAGGCCCAGGTCTAATGTTTTTAAGTAACAGGTAGACAGATTTTGATTGAACAACAGAAGGAATGTTTTGATGGTAAGAGCAGTTCAACAATGAAGCCAGTTGCCTAGAGAAGCAGTGGGCCTTCCTCTTTGGGTGCCTTCAAAAAGAGGCTTGGCAATTTCATATTGCTGGGGATGCTCTGGCTGGAGCTCTTGCGCTGATCAAGGGGTTGGATTTGATGGCTTCTGCAGGGCTCTTCCAGCTCTATGATTCCAGGAATCTTCACAAAATTTCTCATCTGGGAGATCCATCATTATAATCTGCTGAGAAACCAAGAGGCTGCATGAGACTTCTCCTCTCTATGGTCAGAATAAGAGTACTAGTTGTTTTTTAAAATCAAATTTCCATAATTTGTCAAAAAAGAAGGGGGGGGGGGCTCAGCACCAGATAAGTGATTTCTCTCTTTATGTAGATGTATAACCTTGAAGGGTACCCAGGGTACTCAGTATCATTCAGATTGACAAGCTGGAGTGTGTCCAGGGGAAGGTGACCAAAATGGTGAAAGGTCTGGAAACCACCAAGCCTTATGAGGAGTGATTTAAGGAGCTGGGTATGTTTAATCTGGGGAAGAGGAGGTTAAGGGGTGACTGATAGCCATGTTCAAATGTATGAAGTTCCTATTGAGCAGGGGTAGGCAACCTGCGGCCCGTGGGCCGGATGCGGCCCGGTGAGGCCTTGGGACCGGCCCCAGCCCAGTCCTGATGCCAATTGCTGCCGGGGCTTTTGGGGGGCAATTGCCTATAGAAGCCTCAGAAACATGCATTTATATTAACGTTTTTTAAAAAATCAGCAATTTTTTTCGCGTGTCCTCCATTTTTTTTTAAAAAAAGTGTCTTCCATTTGAAAATTTGGTCCTACATTTGTCCTGGTTTATTTATATATTTAATTTTTAAAAAAAATTATTTAATTATTTATTTTTTGGCTTCGGCCTCCCAGTTGTCTGAGGGACAGCAACCCGGCCCCTGGCTCAAAAAGATTGCCTACTCCTACTATTGAGGATGTAGCAAGGACTAGGATATGGAGCAATGGATTCAAATGACAGGAAAAGAGATTCCGCCTCAACATTAGGAAGAACTTCCTGATGGTAAGAAGAGGCTGCTGCCTTGGAGGGTGAAGGAGCCTCCTTCCTTGGAGGTTTTTAAAAAGAGGCTGGATGGCCATCCTTTGGGAGTTGATGGATTGTGCCTTCCTTCATGGAACAAGGGAGTTGGACTGGATAGTCCTTGGTTTCTCTTCCAACTATGATTGCTTGAGATACTAGACAAATCAGGATCAAGGCTACATGGGAACAAAACAAAGCCACAGATGTTATAAGATACAGTTTTATAGACGGCAGCAGATGGAAGTGGAGCCAGCAGGGTCTAGTGGTTTGAGCATTGGACTAGGAACTAATAAAATCATATAAAGAATTTGAAAGAGGTACTTGCACATGAAGTGTGTAGAGGGATTTTGGTTTGTTATACCCCATGTTGGTTTCTAGAATGACCCAAACTGCAATGGGATCCCTTTCCCTTCAAATCGCAAGACCGCCGATAGCCTTCTCCCTGGAGATGTTTATTTTCCACCTGGGAAATAAGCCTGATAGGAAGTGAGGCGAGACTAACGATTTTGCCAAATGAGGTGACACTTTGCGCTTATAATTATTTTTGCTTCGTTCATGGAGGCTTTGCAGGGGGAAAAACACAGGGAAGCAAGCATGAAAAGAATCCATTAAATCGCTTTGGTGTTTATTCTGTGTCTGGCTGCCTGAGCCGGCAGTTACATCTTTCCCCATCTCGCTGTACCTGCAATTCAGGGAAAATTGCCTTTCCAAATTACCGTCTTTAGTCAGATATCCACGCTCAGCTTCCCTGCAAAGACGAGATGGAAATGAAATGGACTAAAATGTTAATCCAGCCAGGGTTTCCTTGGGCTCTTCAAATGGCCCAGCCTCATAGCATCCGTCCTGCTTATAAAAAGGTCATTGAGATTGGGATTGAGGTCCTGAGGAACTCAGAGCAGCTCCAGAAGCTGTTGCTGGTACTGCTGTCGGAAGCAGGAGAGATGTCTGTAGACGTGTCTACTAGGGCTTGTAGCAGAATGAGATTGTTAGGCGTAGGAGTGTAAAGAATACTCTTTCTTTTCTCATCCTCAGCCTCCATCAAAAAAAGGAGGGGTGTCTCAACACTGAGAAAATTGGGAATAGTAACATGAGTATTTGCACATCAGAATGTGTTTTTTCCTGGAAGTTTCCCATTGGTGAAAAACCTGGGCTCTGCACAGAAAATAGGATTGTATGTGTGTGTGTGTTGCTTTTTTCCACAGGTAACAAGACTATATATATGAATATGATTGCAAAAGTAACCATTTATATTTGTTGTTGCTGTTGTGTGCCTTCAAGTTGTTTTCAACTTATGGTGACCCTATCGTGAGGTTTTCTTGGCAAGATTTGTTCAGAGGAGGTTTGCCATTGCCTTTCCCTGAGGCTGAGAGCATGGGACTCATCCAAATATAGGCAGGAAGTAATGGCCCAAAAACTGTTCTCACTTCCCAAGAGCCAGCATGACATAGTGGTTTGAGCACAGGACTATGGAGCTCTGGAGACCAAGGTTCAAATCCTGCTCAGCCATGAAACCCACTAGGTGGCCTTGGGCAAGTCACTCTCTCTCAGCCTCAGGGGAAGGCAATGGCAAACCTCCTCTTAACAAATCCCCCTCCCCCCAAAAAAATCCCTATTAAAGGGTTGACTTAAGTCGGAAATGACTTGAGGGCACAAAACACACACACACAGTTCCCTATAGAGTCAAGCCATTGAATCAATTGGATTTATCTATTCAATGGATTGAATGAGTCTCCTCCTGCCAAAACTAAGCATGTCTAGGGACCACATTGACACCAAGGTTGGAAAAGTGGGAAATCAAGTTTATGTTTAATAGTTTTTTGTAGGGTTTTCAGGCTATGGGGCCATGTTCTAGAAGAGTTTCTTTCTGCCGAACATGGCCTCATAGCCCGAAAACCCCACAAAAAACTATGGATGCCGGCCATGAAAGTCTTTGACTCCACATTGGAAATCTTTCTGTTTAATGTTCTTTAATGTGGGTTTGGGGTGTGTTCTAGATTCCGTTAGACACAAATATTAATGGGACGTTTTGTATTTTATTTGGTTTGTATACTGTGGGCTTTGTTCTTTGGGGAGGATGTGATGTCTATGGTGATACGTTTATTTGTTGTATATTTGTATATGTGTGTATATCTTGAGATGTTTGTTATTATTCCTCTAACAATAATTTTAAAAAACCCGCACAATTGATTTAATGGGTTTATTCTGTTTGGAACTGAGCTATAGGATTTTGGTCAGTGTATTTCATAGAATCATAGAATCATAGAGTTGGAAGAGACCACAAGGGCCCTGATCCAGTCCAACCCCCTTCTGCCATGCAGGAAATCCAAATCAAAGCATCCCTGACAGATGGCCATCCAGCCTCTGTTTAAAGACCTCCAAGGAAGGAGACTCTATCACCCTCCGAGGAAGGAGTGCATTCCACTGTCGAACAGCCCTTACTCTCAGGAAGTTCCTCCTAATGTTCAGGTGGAATCTCTTTTCCTGGAGCTTGCATCCATTGTTCCGGGTCCTGTTTTCTGGAGCAGCAGAAAACAAGCTTGCTCCCTCCTCAGTATGACATCCTTTCACATATTTAAACAGGGCGATCATATCACCTCTTAACTTTCTTTTCTCCAGGCTAAACATCCCCAGCTCCCTAAGTCGTTCCTCATAGGGCATGGTTTCCAAACCTTTCACCATTTTAGTCGCCCTCCTTTGGACACGCTCCAGTTTCTCAATGTCCTTTTTGAATTGTGGCGCCCAGAACTGGTCACAATATTCCAGGTGGGGCCTGACCAGAGCAGAATATAATGGCACAATTACTTCTCTTGATCTAGACACTATACTTTTATTGATGCAGCCTAAAATTGTATTGGCCTTTTTAGCTGCCGCATCGCACTGTTGACTCATGTTCAACTTATCATCTACTTGGACTCCTAGATCCCTTTCACATGTAGTTTCATTCAGCCAGGTGTCACCCATCCTATATCTGTGCATTTCATTTTTTCGCCCTAAGTGCAGTACCTTACATTTCTCTGTGTTGAATTTCATTTTGTTAGCTTTGGCCCAGCTTTCTAGTCTATTCAGGTCATTTTGAATCTTGATCCTGTCCTCTGGAGTATTAGCTATTCCCCCTAATTTGGTGTCATCTGCAAATTTGATAAGTATGCTCCCAATTCTGTCATCCAGGTCATTGATAAAGATGTTGAATAGCACTGGGCCCAGGACAGAGCCCCACTGGACACCCCACTGGTCACTTCCCTCCAGGATGAAAAGGAGCCATTGTTGAGCACCCTTCATTTCTGTACAAAAAGCAACTTTTTTGCATAGAAAAATCATTACTTAGATTCTTCTGGTTAGGCCCAATCAAATAGATGTATTGATTCAAGTGATAAATGGTGAGTAAACTCATAGATAAACCCTATCTAGTCTCCTGCCACACTGCAGAATTAATGCAGTTTGACAACACTTTAACTAGCATGGCTCAGTGTTATGGAACCCTGGATTTGTAGTTTGTTGTGGCACCAGAGCTCTCTCACCGGGAAGGCTAAATATCTCCCAAATCCCCAAATCCCAGATTTCCACAGCACTGAGTGAGTCATGACAGTTTTTAAGTTGTGTCAAACTTCACTATTTCTTTGAAACTAACCATAGCATTCAAGTATTTTCTAAATACAGTTTTTAGTGCAAAAGTTTTCTGTGCAAAAAAGAGAGAGAGAGAAATTCTTTCTGCACAAAAAGCATGCTTTTCTGCAAACCCATTTTCCCATTGTGTGACTAGTCACAGAAGATCCTGCAGAAATCCTTGTATATTTGCAAGGCAAGGAGAAATGTCTGCAAGTGTGAGTTACAGGAAGATTTACATCCCTCGTACCTAAAGTGCATTCAGATAGTAAGGAATATATTGCTTGTGAGCCTACGAAACCTGAACAAGTCATGGCCAGAGAATAGACAGTGGCTTTTGTTTCTGTTCCCCGAATGATGGGAAGGATGTTGTACCATTTCCCCCCAGGTAGAGATGAGTTCCAAAGGTTGATTGATCACACTTTGTGCGCAAGGACACATCTCCTGTCACTTCATACCAACCTCCTGTCTATCCATCTTGTGCAAAATGAGCACAAGTCAGACCTCTGCAATTTATTATTTCAGATGTTTGTAATTTGAGATTTTAATGGTTTGTGTGCGCACGCTTTAGGTCGAGGATGAGATGCACTGAGCGCCTACCAGGAAGGCCAGGATAGCCGCCCCATCCATCAAGTCAAAAATCAAGTTTCCAGCAGAGCTTTGGGACAACTGATACTTCTCCTTGCGAAGAAAGAGGGATTTCTTTCTTTCTTTCTCACCATCCATCAAGAGGCTCAGACTTTTAAAACTGTTTCTTTATATGAGAAGGAAATGCTCCAATATCCCCCAAGTCAACAAGGGAGCTGCCACACTGGAGAACGAATGCAGTTTGACATCACTTTAACTGTCATGGCTCCATCCTATAGAATCCTGGGATTTGTAGTTTGTTGGGGCACCAGAACTCTCTGACAGAGAAGGCTAATAATAATAATACAGTAATAATGATGATGATGATGATGATGATTATTATTTATATTCCACTTAATCAATTGCAATCCAAGCGGATTACAACAATAAAAGAGTATACCATTAAAATTCTAAAACCCCTATCCCTCACAAAATATCTCACAAAACTACAAATATCTCACAAAACTACAAATCCCAGAATTTTATAGCATTGAGCCATGGCAGTTAAAGTGGTGTCAAACTGTATTAATTCTGGAGTTTGGCATCACTTTAAGTGCGGTAGCTCCATCCTAGGGAATCCTGGGATTGTAATTTTATAAGCTCTTTGCCCTTCTCTGCCAAAGAGTGCTGGTGCCTCACCAAACTACAAATCCCAGGATTCTGTAGAAGGGAGCCATGGCAGTTAAAGTGGTGTCAAACTGTCTTATTTTGACACTGAAGATGCACCCTTGGAGGTCTCTCATTCATAGGGTCACCATAATTTCAAAGTCAGCTTGTGGGGAAAGAACAGCAAACTCCAGTCAGGCATAACAAGTGGGTTTAGGCCCCAGATGCAGAGAGGGCTTTAGGAAGGCTCTCCTGAAGCAAGCCAGGGAAAAGTGAGAAGAGATGAAAACAAGGGGCCAAGGAGAAGAATGAAAGCAGCTTCAAGGGTGTTTTGCCCCCCCTTTTTTTCTAGAAGTGAGCATTCATTATCAATGCAAATATTTCCAGCAGCTGCAGGTAGAGAAATGTCTTTACATGGCTCCTTCTGCACTTCAAAGAAATGTTGACAATGGCTCAGACAGCAGGAGGAACTTCACATGCTGACAATAGCTGAAGAGGAAAAGAGAAGTCTATAGGCTTTGTCTGTGCTTGCATACCCAAGAATCAAGCAAGAGAGTTTTAAAAAATTAAAAGGAGCAAATCCTCCTGGATCTTGAGTTTTAGTGCTCTTTTTGCCACAAGGCTCTATGCCTTTGCAGAACTTCCTTTGCTCTTTCTCCTTGCAGGAAGGGCTTCCTTGGAACCCTTTTCTCTGCCTCCTATTCCTCATGCAGGTTGGCCAGAAATGTGCATCTTCACTCTTTTGCCAGCTCTGGAACATCTCGCCATGTGCTCCATGTGCCCTAAATTATGCACCCACCCTATTCCATCAGCCACACGTAAAATTCACTTGCCCTTTCCACACTACTCACCATTAAAGTTTACATGCCATGGCTCCATCCTGTGGAATCCTGGGATTTGTAGTTTGTTGTTAGGTGCCTTTAAATTGGCTTCAGCTCATGGCAACCCTGTGAATGAGATATCTCCATGTCTTCCTATTCTCAGCCACACCGTTCAGGTCCTGCAGACCTAGATCCATGGCCTCCTTGAGTGAGTCTAATCCTCTGGTCTGGGGTCTTCTTCTCTTTCTACTACCTAAAACCTTGCCCAGCATTATTGTCTTTTGGAGTGAGTCCTGCTTTCTCATGATGTGCATGACAGCTTAGTTTTATCATCTTGGCTTCTAGGGAAATTTCAGGCTTGATCTGTCCTAGGATCCATTTGTTTGTCTTTTGGACTGTGCATGATATCCTCAGCACTCTTCTCCAGCAGCACATCTCAAATGAGTTAATTTTCTTCTTCTCTGCTTTTTTCTCTGTCCAGCTCTCACATCCACACAAGGTGATAGGAAATACAATGGCTTGGGCAAGTCTAACTTTAGTGCTCAGTTGCATATCCTTACTCTTTAGGATCTTTTCTAGCTCTTTCATGGCTGCCCTCCCAATTCCTAGACTTCCTCTGATTTCTTTAATGCAGTTCTCATTCTGTTTAATTTTTGATCCAAAGTACAGAAAATCTTTAATTGTTTTGATTTCCTCATTATCTAGGTTGAGTTTATGTATTTCTTCCATGGTCATTATTTTTGTTTTCCTTATGATCAGAAATGCCTAGGTGATCTAGATTTGCTTACTGCTCCTCTTGTAATGGATGTCACCCACACTCAAGGTTTTCTTCTTTGACTTTCTTTAGTAATTGTTCCAATGCTTTCCACTAGTAGTATGGTGTCACTTGCATATTCGCATAGATGGTTGATGTTCCTTCCTCCTATCTTCACTATGCCTTCTTTACTGATTCTAAGCCTTCTCTTCATATGATACTTTCTGCATACAAATTGAACAGATAGAGTGATAAAGTAGCCTTGCTTGACCTCTTTGCCAAGTGGGAACCATTCTGTTTCTCTGTATTCTATTCATGCAGAAGTGTCTTCTCCTAAGTACAGATGTCTTTAAGGGCATTCCATAGCCTTTCATGATTTACGCAGTCAAAGGCTTTGCTGTACTGTGTAAAACACATGCTGACTTTCTTTTTGAATTCCTTGGTGCAATCGATTAGCCATCGTATGTTTGCAGTGTGGTCCCTAGTGCCTCTTCCTTCCCTAAAGCCTGCTTGAAGCTCTGGGTTTTTTCTCTCCATTTATGGTTGGAATCTGTGTTGCAGAATTTTGAGCATAATTCTGCTGTGTTCAATTAATGCTATGTTGCTATAGTTCTGCAGGCTTTTGTTTCTCCTTTTCTGTGGATGGGGATGCTTATTGAATGTTTCTAGTCTGTTAACCACTGTTTTGTTTTCCATATTGGTTGGCATATTTTAGTTAACACTCCAATTGATTCCGTTTGTGTGGTTTTGAAGCAATTCAATTGGGATGTTCCCTGTTCCTGCTGAGTTATTCTTTCCAATTTCTCTGAGTGCCACATTGCTATCTAAAACATGGGGTTTCTCATCATATGGTTCTTCACTCCATGTGTCATCCATTTTTCCTCCCTTTTATATAGCTCTTCTGTGAATTGCAGTTTAGGGAGGGGCATATAGACTTCTCAGATGGGCTGCATCTGCACTGCAAGAGATGGTTGTCAGTCGCTCATTCCCACCCGTCCTCCTGGAAGGTGGTTTTGACACTGTGGAAAACAGATCACTCAGCCATGTATCACCAAAGAGCCATTATGGGGGAAAGTGTGATAAGAAATGATGCCAAACCAGTAGGCTTCCATTCTTAAACTAGCACTATTGTGGTAGGGAATAGGCTGGTGTGATAAAGTCCCCTGTGCTGTGTGCCTTTAGTTATACAGTGTCACCATTCTGGACTCTTTGATATACATTAGTACTGAGTTTACCCAAGTCTGACACCATTCATCAAGGAGGCAGTGACACCACTCGGGTTGGTGTCACCCAGTGGGGGGGGGGATTCCCTTGCCCTCCCCACTGCCAGGCCAGATCTCAGCAGCCCACCCAAGGCCTCTGGAGTCCCACAGGCTCATGGCATGCAGGGCCCCAGCATCCTCTGCTCCTGAGAGGGATGGCTCTGGAAAGCCCATTTAGGGTCTCGTCGGGTTGCTGGGAAAGCACCATACCAGTAGCTGTACCAGATGCTCTAGATCAGTGATGGTGAACCTTTTAGCAACTGAGTGTCCAAACTAAAAGGCGTTCTTGTACCAGGTATTATCTGGTGCTGGGGGGGGGGGGCTTCCAGGGGGATGGGACTTCTAGGCTGGGACTTCAGCCTTCCAAGGGCAGGACTTCCACCTTCTGGGGGAAGGACTTCCAGGCTGGGACTTCTTCACCCTGGCCTCCTGGACCTTCAGCTGCCTCTCCGGAAACAGCTGAAGGTTCAGGGATAGCTGGGAAGAGAGGAACAGGTACGTGCCTGTTCCCTCTCTTCGCCACCCTCTGCATGCCCTGAAAAATAGCTTTGTGTGTCATCTCTGGCAATCGTGCAATAGGTTTGCCACCATGGTTCTAGGTGTACCACCCCACCAGGTGACAACCTCCTCTGGGATATTACCTGGTGCAGTTCTCACCCCCCCTAGTGATGCCACTACAAAGAGGCAATTATGCAACTGACACTTAACCCTGGGAGCATAACTCTATGCTCCTTCTCCTTGATTCATGTTCTTGACCAGTCCTCCTGTTCCTCCTCCCTGCCTTCTCCTCTTTCTTGTCTTCTTCATCCTCTTACTCTTTTTCCTCAAATCTTCCTCCTCGTCCCATCATCCCTCCTGTCTGGTCTCTCAGCTGAATATTTCATTGCTTCCCACACACACCTCCAAGCAAGAAAACACACCATAAATATTCATCCCACCAGCACTTATGGGTCTATTAAAAGCTGCCTCTTCTTCTTTCTCTCCCTGAGGTGGCTTCATCCATTCCGATTATGCTAACGGCCCTCGTGCTAAATATGCCATCACCAGAGTGATAAATGCGGCCCATGGAGTGGGTCCATCCGGACATTAATTGAAGGCCTTTAATGAAGTCAGCGTGTTGCTTGTGCCCATTAGGAGGAAGTTCTGGAACCGGGCCCAAGGGATCTCATGGCAGCAGAATCAACCTTGGTGGTGGGGAGGCTGACTCTGTATGTGTGTGTATATCTATGCATGTGCACATGCATACATTGCTCCAGAGGTAGAGAAAGCACTTAAGGACTTCCACTTGGGAGGGAGCAAAGAGGACAAACACTTAATGGATTTTTTTTATTGCTAGCTAACCCTTTTAGTGCTGAGCTTCATTTCACCCCCTCCTCTCGAAATATACCACTGCTTTCAGGTATTAATGGTGTTTTGCTTCTCCATCACCCTTGCCTCCAGCTTCCCCTCCCAGATGTTGTGGCTAAAACATTCAACCATTTCCTCAACTGGCTTTCCCCACCACCACCCATCTCCAGCCCACTCCTCCAATTTCCTTGCTGACTCTGCTCTTTCCTTCCTATAAAAAGGCAAGGCTGGGATGGGGACCTTGGGGTCAGTCCCTACGATATAGGGTCAATTCTGCAGCCCTAAATGGATTTTGTGGATTTTTATGGCTTCACCCTCACTCATGGACATTCATTCATTCATTCATTCTGCCTGTCAGTGAGCCTGTGTTCTTTGAAAATTAATTGGCATGTATGAAATTATGCATACATCAAAGATGAAAATCAACCTTTCATATCACCACTTTCAGAGGGGATACTGGTAGAGCCATGGTGGCACAGTGGTTAAGTGCCTGTACTGCCACTCACTCGCAAACCCCACAAGATTGTGGATTCAATACCAGCCAAGGGCTCAGGGTCAACTCACCCTTGCATCCTTCTAAGGTCGCTAAAATTAGTACCCAGATTGTTGGGGGCAATTAGTTTACACATTGTGAACCACTTAGGGAGTGCTTAAATGCACTGATAAGCAGTACAGAAATGTACTTGCTGTTGTTATTGCTAGTAGGAGGGTTGCTGACCCAGGACTATCTCGCCTGACCACATCTCAGATTGTGGCCCTGAGTCTCCAGTTTCTGTGGACCAGTTCCACGTGGAAGATAAGGATACATCATTCATTACTTCTTTAATGCCAGCTTTGATATTTAATCTTTTCCATAGCTAAACATAAAACAATTTAAGACCATCTTAAATTGAAAAAATACCATATTTTCTTTCTTTACTTTTCTTAGGTCTAATTCTACTCATTTTGAAGCATATCTTTCTCTATCTGGCGTGAATCTATCTTCATATTATTTTTTCTCCTGTTCTGCTTATATTTCTAATCCTAATTTAATCCATCTCTATTGCCATAGTTGCTACATTTCCAGGAGAAGTATGCAAGAATTTTAGATCCACTCTCCGTCTTAACTGTGTGTATGTACTTTCAATGTATGTACATGCCTGTTGGCTTATGGCATCCCCATGAATTTCATAGGATTTTCTTAGGCAGGGAATCCTCAGAGGTGACTTTTGCTAGTTCCTTCTTCTGAATCAGAGCCCATAACACTGGGTATATATTGGTTGGTGGTTTCTCATCCAAGTACAAGGAGATATGCTCACTCTCGCTACTTTTCTGTTTAAATGACAAGCTGTGAGAAACTATGGTTGATACTTAAATGCATAAAATCAAATGCAGGGTGTCTAGATGTCCTCTTTTTCCAGGAGATATCCAACATTTCAATCTTCTGTCCAAGAGGAGTTCCAGAATGTCCTCTATTTTGAACATAACTAAAAACTCCATTGAATTGCACCACATTTGTTGTTCCCCTTTGAAAAACCTGTCTTCTTGGCAACCTGTCCTCACTGAAAATAGGGGGAACAGGAGGGATCCTTCTAAAGTTCTTTTTACCTAGGAGCAGCAGCAGCAGCAGATAAAACTTGCACCCAGAGCTCAAGGCCCATTTATTTCTCAAAGGGGAAAAGAGGAGCAAATGTGTTGGGCAACGGGCTGCTTCAGGACACAATGCAAGTCTAGAAGGCCCCCCCTCCTTTAATTTCAGCATAATGGACAAAGGAAAGGAATAATTTAAGTATAGATTCAATCAAGGGTTTGTCGCTAGTAAAGTACAACTGTAAGCCTTTGTCTTGCTCAGAGGTCTATAAGTATGTAGCAAGCCAAAAAGGCATTTTAATGAAGATAAGTTCATCAGAAAAATGCAGTTGAGCACATAGTAAAATACAGTCTATATAATACAGCTGTACATACACCATATGAAATGAACTTGTATTTCTATTAGTGTTTTTAGCTTTTATTTGGGAATGTCCTTCATTTTTCTTGCATGGCCTACAGTTTGCGGTGCCTTGTCCTCTTTTGTGGTTAGGACATCTGGTCACCCTGCATCAAATGATATTACTGGTGCTTGTCCCTAGGTTTCAGAGCCTGGGATAACCCCAAACTGGCAACCCTAGGACTATGGCTGGCCCTGGGATTTCAGACTCAAAACCTGAGACCTGGGGATAGTAGTGACCTTTTGTGATGCCACAGCGGTGGGCCCTGGTGATATCACTAAGTGTGGTACCTCAAGCACTGACTACAGCTGCACAGAGTATGTGGTCCAAACAAAAATCACCCAGTTGAACAAATGAGGACAATGTAGACCCAGCATAACTTTCAAGGAAATGCTCTCACCCTTAGATTCTTCCTCTTGCCTCTGAGGACCAGAGTAGATAGGCCAGGCTTTTAGACTCAGGCTGCATCCACAATGTAGAATTAATCCTGTTTGACACCACTTTAACTGCCCTGGCTCAATGCTATGGAATTCTGGGCATTGTAGTTTTGTGAGACTTTTAGCGTTCTCTGTCAGAGAGCTCTGGTGCCACAACAAACTACAATATTTTATTTTATATACAATATACAATATATTTTACTGTTGTTAACCGCCTGGATTGGTTTGCCAGAGGGCGGTATACAAATAAATATTATTATTATTATTATTATTATTATTATTATTATTATTATTATTATTCCCAGAATGCCATGGCATCAAAGTGGTGGAAAACCTACAGTGTGGCTGCAGCCTCAAGGTTCAAGCTGAGATCTGGGAAGCCTAACTGGTAGTGACTCCAAGGGATGGCCGTGTGTGATAAAAATGTTCACCCAGGTCAATATTTAAAGCTAAAATCTATCAGGGTAGCAATATTTTTATTAGGACCAGCCAAAATGCCACAGAGGTTTGCAGACTTTCAAGTTCTATAGAACTCTTTGCCAGTAAGGGAGGAATCAGGAAAACTGGATGTGTTGGAAGAAACAAGAAAATGATTAAATGGGTTGTGGGAGGATTTGGAAGCAGAGCCTTTTGGACCATGACACCTTGGTTGCAGAATTCCCTTCCTTTCACAATCCAATTGGTACCAAAACTGGTTCCTTCCAGCACTAAGCTCTTGGCTCTCTTCCTTTGCCAACCACTACCATGTCAGGATGCGCAGGGAAGCCATTGAAATCCACAAACACCGGGACAATTTCAACAGGAAAGAGGAAACCCTTAAAGTAAACAAGGTTTGGCTAACAGTCCTGAAAGACAGCAAGATAAAGACTCAACAAATGCAAATGGGAAATCTGCCAGCAGACAATGAGCGCTAATCAAGCAGACACTCATCCTCCACCCTGAGGCCTGCCATTAGCAACCAACAATACACATGCAAATCCCTCCTGCCTTCCCAGGTCACACAATATATAGACCCAAGTCCTTTCCAGGCAAGCATTCTCTGAAGATGCCAGCCACAGATGCTGGCGAAACATCAGGAATAAACTCTATAATAGCCTGAAAAACCTACAAAAAACTATGGATGCTGGCCATGAAAGCCTTCAGCATCACCCAGTGGGGATGCACGATTGAAGATGCCTAGAGGGAACATATTTTTTTGGATGTGGTTAAGTGAAACTGTGGGTACTACTTTATGGGGAATCAGAAAAAAAAACAAATGTTTTGATCCCAAAGCTTATAAGTGTGTCATAGTCCATTTTATTGAATCTTCAGTCTCACATATCCTCTTAAGTCTTGGGCCAGATTTTTGTTCTAAACAGGAAATGATTGGGGAACGATGGTTGGTGTGGTTATCCAAATTTCCTTTGGGACGTACAATGCAGCCCCCCCCCCACCTCCTCCTGGCAGTTGTCCAACTTCAGGGTGGCCTCCATGACAGGGGCACACGAAATCTATTTTATTCCAGGTTTAAAGGATATTATCCAAGGTGCTGGATGTGGTCCCTCAAAGAGGCACAGCACCTTGGACAGGTCTTCAGTAGAGACTGCCATCCTGCTACCAAAGAGCGAACAAGCTTGTTTTCTGCTGCTCCAGAAAATAGGACCCAGAACAATGGATGGAAGCTACAGGAAAAGAGATTCCACCTCAACATCAGGAGGAACTTCCTGACTGTAAGAGCTGTTCAACCCTCCCTCAGAGTCTGTTGGAGCCTCCTTCTTTGGAGGTTTTAAACAGAGTCTGGATGGCCATCTGTCACAGGGAGAGCTTTGGTTGTGTCTTCCTGCATGGCAGAATGGAGTTGGACTGGACAGTCCTTGTGGTCTCTTCCAACTCTGTGATTCTAGGAGTCTACGTGATTTTAACATTGGTGTGGTATGGTAACTCCTAGATTTACCAATGTAGATGGACCACAGTATCATAGAGCTGGAAGGGTTCTTAAGGGCCATCCAGTCCATCCTCTTGCCATGCAGGAACTCACCATCAAAGCACCCTTGACAGATGGTCATCCAGTTCCATTCCCCAATCAAAGGAGACATGATATGTTTCTTAAGACTGCTGGCCTCAGATTCTGACCCCTGGTGAAGTTCAGTTGGTGGGCGCACATTACATGGCTTTCTCTGTAGCAGCCTCTTGACTGTGGAACTCCTGCCCAATGAAGTCAGGCTGGCCCCATCTCTTAAACTTCCATCAGCAGCAAAAGAGTGGTGTGTTCTGCATGGCATTCAGTGTTTGCAACTTCTGTTTTAACTGTTTCATCACTGGATTCTAGGATTGTTTTCAGACAGTTTCTAGGAGTTTCTAAAGAATATTTTAATGTGTTTTTAAAATGCTTATCTCTCTTTATATTCTGTGATACAATGCAATGCCCGGCTGCTTGTTTTTAAATTCAGCTGAACCTGTTCATATGGAATTTGATTTTATAAACTATTGTAATAAGCTGCAATATTTGTTTTATATCTATGCTATGGTTTGGGATGGACATTTTAGTTAAGTGAACCTGTAAAAAAGATAAAAGTAGCATGGAAAGAAAATGGGAATGAATGCAAATGTTATCTGGTGGAGATGCTAATATATTGATGATGTTTAAAGAAGAAATAGTGTGTTGGTTTAAAGAAGAAATATATGTGGATTGAGTTGAATATTGAAAGATGCCTTTGAACACAGTGAAAGATTGTAAAGAACCAAGGGATGTATAAGTGTATTAGAAATTCATTATCCAATTATCCTTGTTGAACTTTTTCTACCCTGTATACTCAGTTTATAAAAATAATTTATTTTATGTGTAGACTGTGAAAACAAATGTTTTTTTATCTTTGTATGATTTAATTGGTTTTTATTTGTTCATCGCCTTGGGAGCCATTGTGGGTTTGGAGGCGACACAGAAATACTTTATAGCAATAATAAATAAATACACTCAGAGGGAACAAAGAGGCCCAACAGGCCATTGGACCTGGCAGCATCGACGGCAGAATATGGCATGAATCAGTCGATTCAAATTGCATGGAAAGAGAGTCCATCTCAACATCAGTAGCAGCATCCTAGCAGCAAGGACTCTTTGGCAGTGGAATGGACTTTCTCAGAAAGCTAGGGACTCTCCTTTGGAAAGAGAGGAGATATGATAGCCCTGTTTAAATACTTGAAGGGATGTCATATCGAGGAAGGAACAAGCTTGTTTTCTGCTGCTCAAGAGAACAGGAAATGGAACAATGGATGCAAGCTCCAGGAAAAGAGATTCCACCCCAATATTAGGAGGAACCTCCTGACAGTAAAGGCTGTTTGACAGTGGAACACACTCCTTTTTCAGAGTGTAGTGACGTCTCCTTCCTTGGAGGTCTCTAAGCAGAGGCTGGATGGCCATCTGTCAGTGGAGATGCCTTGATTGAGAGTTCCTGCACGGCAGAATGGGGTTGGACTGGATGGCCCTCGTGGTCTCTTCCAACTCTACGATTCTATGATTCTATGAATGGAGGCAGTAGCGAATTAAAGACAGCAGCTTGCTTCACAACATGCCGGACCGGATGTCAGCATTAAGACTGAACAATCTGGCATCAAAGCAAACATACATCTGATCATTTATAGCAATTTTGGAAAATCTACCCAGCAAAAGCATACAATGTACAGGAAATCATAGATTAGATCAGTGATTCTCAAAGATGAAGTGTCTGAGACATGAGACTTGGGGGTCCTGATCCCTCATCCTCTTCCCAAACTTTTTTTATGTGTAAAATTTACACATTCCTTGAGTTGAAATAAATAAATAAAACTGTACTGACTAGAATGATATTATTTCCTTAGAAAATATTAAAATATGAGCATACATGAATGTGCAAATGAAAATGTGCACACTAAATAAAATATGTTCATTCACTGCATCAAGTAGGAGGTGGTGCGACATCTAGATGTAGATGTAAAAAGGGGTCCTAAGGGTAAAAAGTTTGAGTACTACTGGATTAGATATATATTAGCCAATCATTAAACAGAACTCATTAAGTCTAAATAGAAACTACTATGCAAGCACCAAGTAAAAGCTATTCATGTCAAACGTTCCCTGTGCATTTCAAATTGCTATTGCTATCGAAAGCACTGCTTAGGGTGTATCTATGCTAACAAACAATGCAGTTTGATACCACTTTAAGTGCTGTAGCTCCATCCTATGGAATGCTGGGATTTGTAGTTTTACCAGGTCTTCAGTCTTCTCTGCCAAAGAGTTCTGGTGGCTCACCAAACTACAAATCCCAGGAGTCAGTTGGATGGAGCCATGGCAGTTAAAGCAGTGTCAAACTGCATTATTTCTACAGTGTAGATGCAGCCTTGCTAAATGGTAGGGCCATAACGCATGGGGAACTGTTAAATCTGCTTTTCCATTAGATTTGTAAGAGCTTAATAACTCTGCAGCTGTTAAAATTTTTCCTGGGTGAAGGTACTTTTGCCTGCAGCATGGCTGCACTTTACTTTGGCTTTATGCTAACCCTCTGAACTTTCCACATCAAATGGTCTTTATACAGGGGTTAGAGGGCCATCTCTTGGGAGTGCTTCACCTGTGTATTTCTGAATGGCAAGGAGGTAGAGTAGAATCATAGAATCATAGAGTTGGAAGAGACCACAAGGGCCATCCAGTCCAACCCCATTCTGCCATGCAGGAAATCCAAATCAAAGCATCCCTGACAGATGGCCATCCAGCCACTGTTTAAAGACCTCCAAGGAAGGAGACTCGACTACACTCCAAGGAAGGAGTTTGTTCCACTGTCGAACAGCCCTTACTCTCAGGAAGTTCCTCCTAATGTTCAGGTGGAATCTCTTTTCCTGTAGCTTGCATCGATTGTTCCGGGTCCTATTCTCTGGAGCAGCAGAAAACAAGCTTGCTCCCTCCTCAATGTGACATCCATTCAAATATTTAAACAGGGCTATCATATCACCTCTTAACATTCTCTTCTCCAGGCTAAACATCCCCAGCTCCCTGAGTTCTTCCTCATAGGGCTTCATGGTTTCCAGACCTTTCACCATTTTAGTTGCCCTCCTTTGAACATATGGCTCCAGTTTCTCAATGTTCTTTTTGAATTGTGGCGCCCAGAACTGGACACAATATTCCAGGTGGGGCCTGACCAGAGCAGAATACAGTGGCACTATTACTTCTCTTGAATATGATCTGGGATCTCTTCCAACTCTATGATTCTATGATTACAAAATTAAATCAATCTTGTGTGGTCCAGAACTTTAAAAGAGCTTTTCAAGGTGCTGAAGAGTTGGTGATGAATGTTATCCATAAAGCTCATGATGTGTGAAGCTGACCAGTTGTGTTTGGTCCTTTCTGTTCATGGCTATCTCCTTGACTTCATGCTCTTCAATGCACTGGAGCACAACACCCATCATTACTGTTCGACAGTGGAAGATGCTCCCTCAGAGTGTGGTGGAGTCTCCTTCTTTGGAGGTTTTTAAACAGTGGATGGAGAGTCATCTCTCGGGGGTCTTTTGATTCTATATTCCTGCATGGCAGAATAGGGTTAGACTGGATGCCCCTTGAGGTGTCTTCCAGCTCTCTAATTCTATGATTTTATATGCAGCCTTATCCTTGCATAGTGACTTGAAGAACCACCTTGCTGGCTTCAAGGGATTCACAGTACTTACTCTGAAAGATGGGGTGGTGGGGGTGAAGTTGCAGCCTGAAGCCCAGATTAGCTGGTAGATAAATTTGCTTTCATAAAGTAAAAATATTATCAAAGATTCAAGTCTCACGGTGTCAGTTTGGCTGAATCCTAGACACGTACGGGTGCTCAGAGAAGGTCAAGCTCCATAGGAACATGGGCAATGAACTTATACATATTCTCAGTTATCTTCTTCATGAATTTCTTCTTAATTATGTATATGTAGCCAGAGCCCTGGAGGCATTGGACACCTTTTTAGAAATCTGAAAAATCATTACAGAGGCAAACTGTGTGGAGGAAGAGACAGGACCGAGGAAGAAAGAGAGAAAGAGAAAACCAGAGGAAGGCAGCCCTTACATAACCCAGTGAATTCCAAGAAGGCAGGTTTTAAAGACGAGAAAGCAACTCATTAAGAAAAGGGCAACAAGGATGATAAGAAGGATAGAGAACAAAACATACAAGGAAAGCTTGAGAGAGTTGGCCATGTTCGCCTTGGTGAAGAGAAGACTGAGGAGTGACATGACTGTAATCTTCAGTACCTTGAATGGGCAATGAAGAGTCATTAGCTTTAAAAAAGACCTGTTTGTATAGAGATTAAAAACAGCTAGTAATTAGTTTTTTATATGATATATACCAAAACACCTGCCTACATTTTTGGACTCTTCTTTTGAAGTTGCTGTAGAAACTGGCATAGACTAGTGGCCCAAAGATCAGCCTTCACTGTTCCATATCATGTAACAACTTTGAAATTACAAGAAAGATTTCTTTGTTGCTGGCTGTCCCCTGTGTACTGCAAGTGTGCAGTGACAACAACAACAGACAAAAACTAGGCCCAAACAGAGGTGCATGACCTCAACAGCAGCTCACACACAGCAGAGTGCAGAAGCACAACCCAGGATGCAGTATTGCAGTATTTGGCAACAAGGCACTGACCAACCTGAAATGATAGAAACAGTTGACTTCTTCCAAAGTCCTTGGAGACTTTTATCTTCCTGTTGTACAATATGTACAACAAAAGCTCTGACTTTTGTCAACATACACTGTCTGATATACAGTATTTGCAATCTACACTCTCCAAACTAACAAACCAACCCCTCTCTCCAATCCACTATCCTCAACCTACACTGCTCTGGCTTTCAGAGTCCTTATATTAGTAACAACTAAGTAACAACTAAGGATTGAAACCTGGTGTTCCTCACCATTTACAGCCATATAATTCTTTTATAACATCTTAAAGGGATATTTTACCTAACAAACTGAACTTTAGCAAGACCTTCCTGGTGGAAAGAACTGTTCTGTGGTGGAATGGGTTATGTTTGAAGGTCAGGAACTCTTCTGGCTAGAGGGTTTAAAACATGTTGGATGGGCAATTCTTAGGGATGGTTGAGCTGCAGCTTCCTACAGAGGTGATGGGGGAGGTTGGATTTGATGGCCTTTGGGGTACCTTACAACTGATTCTCTGATTTGAAGTCAAAGACTTTCATGGCTGGCATCCATAGTTTTTTGTGCATTTTTGGGCTATGTGGCCATGTTCTAAAAGAGTTTATTCCTGATGTTTTGCCAGCATCTGTGGCTGGCATCTTCAGAGATTCTTTGATTCTTTCAGTCTATGTCTTTAAAAAGCAAAGAAGGAAGGAAGGAAGGAAGGAAGGACGGACGGACGGACGGACGGACGGACTGTAGGCCTAAACCCAGCTGCCAAGAACAGATGGCTATTGTAAAGCTGGACAGGCGAAGAGTCTTCCTTTTTTTGGAATACAGTTGACACTCTGTATCCATGGATATTTTTTTTATCCATAGCTTGGAAATATTAAGAAAAATATACACTGCAAAAAGCAAGCCTTGATTTTCCCATTTATATAAGGGACGCCATTTTACTACCCCATTGTGTTGAATGGGACTTGAACATCCACAGATTTTGGTATCCACAGGGGTCCTGGAACCAAACCCCAGAGGTTACCAAGGGCCTACTGTACAACCAGGAACTGTAGCCCTAGAACCCCCCCCCCCCCCCGCCAAGCACTTGCCAGTGCTCAAATGGAGAGGGAGCTGACATCTAGTTTCCAGCATCAAACTGAATGAATTGAGAAAGTCAGCTAGCCTGTGAGATTTCATCCTTCCCAATGCCCCAGAATTGGCTCCACCAAACCACTCAGCTTTGTAAGACAAGAGAATTCTGGGTTGGCTTGTTCTCTGGAGTCTGCAAACAGGAATTGCATGCAGTGGTTCTTGAGCCTTTTCACATTATGTGATTATAGTGCTATGATTCCACAAGAACTGTCATGGCTCCATCCTATGGGGCCTGAGGGTTTGCCATTTGATTTTGCACTAGAGTTGTCTGGCAGAGAATTTTGAATACCTGCTCCCTAAACTCCAAATCCCTGGTTTCTGTAGGATATTGCCATGATAGTAAAACTGGGATCATAGTGCTATGATTGTGCAAGGTATAATATGCTCTTCTTCAATGAGTTCCAACATGGTTTGCATAGCAGAAATCCAAGGCCGTGTTCCCACTATGAATTAAGGCGAATTGCTGATCGGGGTTATATGACCGTTGTTCCCATTTGAAATTGGTTCTGATCCTACTGTGATCAATTCCAATCGTGATGAAGCAAGGCAAATACAAAAAAACTGCACTTTCCTGACTTGGCGGTTCTTTTGAAAAGAATCAATTCCAAAATATTTAACAAGTGGGAATGACAGATCTGAATTGCATCATTCTGGAGGGGAGGGACTAATGGCAGAAGGGTGTTTCCCATCCCTCTTCAGTTTTTGGTAGATCCACATCCCCCCCCCCCCCCCCCCCTCCCAATGCATCTCTTTCGCTTTTTTTTTGGCCGGTGGGGTAATGGGTTTTTTTTAAAAAGAAAAATAAAATTGATAGAAGATTCGATTCATTGGTTTTGCAACCACTTGCAGTTACTGTACCCGTGTGATCCAATGGCAGATCAAGGCAAGTAGGGGCAAAACCAACAAATCGAATCTTCTATCAGTTTATTTTCAATATGCCCGGGGTGCTGCTTACATCACTGATGATACAACAGATGATTGACATGCATTTTGAAGTAGCGCCACTAGTGAAGATGACAATCGTGACAAAAAAAGAAGAGATTACAAGGGGATAATGAAAAGATCTGCTTTCATAGTGGGAACAACGGACCTTTTGGAGTCGATTTACCAACATGGAGTGAAGGTAAATCAGAAACAGGTTTAAATGTAAGTGGAAATGAGCCCCAAGTTTGCAGTTGACAAACATCCTGGTTCAAATCTTGAATCACTGTCACAAATGTTATAGTGCCTCATGCTGTTGTTTGCTTTCATCTTCTAACAAATTTGTACACTCCTTTCTATCCGTGCGTTTCAAGCTAGGCATCTCTGGCACTGTTTAGTACACATGTGATGTTAGACGCAAGCCACTTAGGACTTCGGTTTTAGCTGCTTAGTTATCATGAATAATTTACCCAGCAGAGGTCTTGCAAAGAGCAGCCGTGCCTTCAGCCTGTCCTCACCTTCTCTAGGGCTTTTCATTTACTGTATATATGTTTACAGAGCACAAGAGGATAGGCCCTTTCCTCTCCAAAGAGCCGGGAATTGAAAATGTGATGCCCAAAAAAGGGATGCGAGGAAAGATAAACAGGGCATTTGTTTCAATTGCACATGCCTAGCCTTACAGTACACATTATAATTAGAAAGCCAGTGTGGAGCAGTGCTTTGAGCATTGGGTGAGAAAACCCACTGGGTGACTTTAGGCAAGTCACACTCTCTCAGCCTCAGATGAAGGCAAAAGCAAAGGCAAATTCCCCCTGAATAGATCTTCCCAAGAAAACTAATCTTTCCTTGTCATAAATTGGAAAGTACTTGAAGGCCCACAACAGCAGCAGCAACCACAACAACACATTATAAGTATATAAATTCAGTTATTGTTATATAAATAATATAAATAAATTGTTTATTTATAAACCGCCTTTCCCAGGATCAAAGCGGTGTACAATATAAAGGTAAATACAATACAAAACAAATGACATATTAAAACACATCAATACCCATTAATTCCACAAATATTGGCCAAAAACATTCCACATTATTAAAATCGCAAAAATATCTACATCATTAAACAGTAAGGGGAGGGAAACTTTATTACAAGGAATTGGGAGGGTAGGCTTGTAGGAAGAGGTAAGTTTTTAATGCCTTTTTAAAGGCTTCCACCATTCCGCTAAGGCGGATCTCTTGGGGTAAGGCGTTCCAAAGAGAAGGCGCTACTGCTGTAAAAGCCCTTTGCTGAGTAGTCGCCAATCTCACCCTTGGATGACTGAATACCAATTTTCCTGTTGACCTGAGAGTGCGGGGTGGATTATGCAGGGAGAGGCGTTCCCTCAAGTAACCTGGGCCCAAGCCATTTAGGGCTTTAAAGGTAATTAATAACCAACACTTTGTTTTGGGACCAGAAACGGATTGGCAGCCAGTGAAGAGATTTTAAGACAGGTGTTATATGGTCGGACCTTGCTGTCCCCGTAATTAACCTGGCTGCTGCATTTTGAATCAATTGAAGTTTCCGAACCTGATACAAAGGTAGTCCCATGTAGAGCGCATTGCAGAAATCCAAACGAGAGGTTACCAGCACATGTACTACCTTTTCTAGGTCCCCTCGGTCCAGACAGGGACGTAGTTGGCGTATCATCCAAAGCTGGTACCAAGCACTCCTGGCCATCGCATCTACTTGAGATGATAATTGTAGAGATGGATAGTTTAGTTATAGAAATCTGTGGGTTATTTCCAAGACCTCCAGGGAAAAGATGGGTTTTAAGGGAGAATCTGGAAGGAAAGAAAGAAGATGACATTACTTAAGTGTCCTGGAAGTATGTTCTGACCATACCTATGGACATGAATGTTGTCCGTAAGGGTTCTTTCATACTACACATTTATACCACTGTGTTCTATTTTATCTGCCATGGCTGTATCCTAGGGAATCCTGGGGTTAGTAGTTTGGGCAGGAGGCACTAGGTCTCCCTGGATGGGAATTATGAGTACCCCCCCCCCCCAAATCCTGAAAATCTCAGGTTCCCATAGGATGGAACCACGGCAATTAAAATGTAGTCCCAGAGCTATAACTGTATAGCATGAAATGGGTGAGTCTTGTGAAGGAGCAAGGAGACTGTGGGATGATGACGGGGAATGGAGCTGCTTTACTGGGGTTATCCCAAAGCTGAGACAGTGCAGAGAAAACACTTTGGGGGTGCATTTACACTGTAGTAATAATGCAGTTTGACACCACTTTAATTGCCATGTCTCCATCCTATAGAATCCTGGGCTTTGTAGTTTTGTGAGGCACCAACACTCTTTGAGAGCAAAGATTAAAGAGCGTGTATAACTACAAACCCTGGGATTCCATAGGATGGAGCTACAGCCCTTGCTACATTAACTGCATTATTTTCACAATGTAGATGTACCCTGCAAGACTGATGTGTGGGTGCTGGTGTGTCCCACGTCATCATATTAAGAATGGAGCAAGTTTGTTTTCTGCTGCTCCGAAGACTAGGACATGGAAGAATGGGTTCGACAGTGGACTAGGCTGTCTTGGAGGGTGGTGAAATCTTCTTCTTTGGAGGTTTTTAATAGTGGCTGAATAGTCATCTGTCAGGGGTGCTTTGATTTGTGTTCCTGCATAGCAGAATGGAGTTGGAATGGGTGGCCCTTGGGGGTCTCATCCAACTCTAGGATTCTATTATTCTAGAACAGTGATCCTCTCCCCCTTGAAAAGAGTTCTCCAGGGTCCTGAACCTATTTGGGGGATAAGGTTCAGCACTCTGGGTTTCCCTTCCAGAGTTCGTAGTAAAACTGAGAACAGATTCAACATGGATGCCTCCAAACAGCTATCAGCTGCATCCAATTCTAACTGTGCCTGAGGCCATGTGGGCTTTTGCATGTGGTAAAACTGAGCCTGCGGGAAAGTCTTTGGCTTCCATCTGCTCTCTGGCAGCCTCAATGCCTGCCCTGTCATGTTGTGTAGAGGCCAGTCAATGTGGAACTGGATGCTGGGAAAGGAGACTGGGGAAGAATCTAGAGAGCTTGGGTATTAACACTGGAAGTGAAGGCAGAAAAATGATTCTGTGCACAACGAAGGCACTGACAAGTCCATGAATTTCTCTCAGTACTCTAGCTGACAGCATCTGATATGAAGCCCCCCCACTTTGCCTGTCCTAAGGGCCCCCTTCTTTCCACCTTGCAGGACTGTAACCTGCCACAGAATGTCATGCCTTTTGCACTGCTAGGGGAAAAAGAAAATCACAAAAGCCTCCAGTGATTCGTTTTGCTTCAGCAGCTTGGATTTTCTTGCACTCGTCTTTCTGGTCTGCCTGTTTTGGATTTGGGGGTGTTTTCTTGAAAAAAACTGTGTCCGTTATCAAGGTCTCCATTCTTCTGACTTCTCTTTCCTCTCTGCTGAAGAACAGAATCCTCTTTCCTTTGAAATCAGGACAAGCCAGATCACTGAACCCAGAGCTTGTGGAGCTGTCTTTCAAACATGGCTTCATCTGAGCAAGAATGGCTCCCTGCAGTTTCTGGCAGAAGGACACCAGACCTCTTGGGTGGCTACCTGAGATCTCTGGCTGGAACAGAGCAGCTATAGCATTTACAGAATCATAGAATTCTGGACTTGGAAGAGACCTTGAGTTCAATCCACTGGCTTGCAGGAATACACATCTACAACTTCCCATGGTGCTGATGAATGTCTCCTGTCCTGCAACTGTCCCTATATAAGTCATGAAGTTGCTATATGTCAAAAGGCAACTTGAAGGAGCTCACCCACACTGTTGAGCATGGTGCTCTCTGTGTGGGTTAGCACAGTGACCCCACATGGACAACTCCACTTCCACAACTTTGAAGAACCATTACTTTCCTCTCAACCATTCTGCATAAGATAAAAATGTCCATCTGCTTCCATATAGGAATTGATAGACCCATAAGACACCTGTAGGATTCCAGCCATACTGTAACAGAAGCATGCATGACATAATGTGACTTGCACAATGCTGTAACCCAGTATGCAGGCAGCAGAGTGCAACCACAGCCCAGCTATGCAGGTGTAACTTTCCACTACTCCACTGTTCTACTGGATCTTGGCCTTGTAAGAGCCAGGGTTTTTTGTTTTCTTTGTAAGGCAGGCACATGAGGAGGCAGAGTTAAAGTTTCATTGGGAACATCTCTTTTATGTTGGCTACAATTTTGATGATTAAATCTCAGCCTGGATCTGCTATTAAAGAGCATCTGTCAGCTATCATTTAAGTCAAGAGGTATTTGTGTTGTAAAGAAATCTCTTTTGTGAAACTGGGGGTTTGGAGAATTCAGTTTGAAGTCTACAAAATGTTTAGTCATTTTAATACACACACAAAGCACAATACTTTTAAAATAAATATCCTGGTTTGTGGGGGGAAAGAGAGTGATTTTGACACTTTTCAGCCAAACAAGAGCTGACAGCTTCTGTTTAACATGGCACCTGAAGTGAGGATTGGAAACACTTGGAGTTGGAAGGGAGTCAGAAGGTGCCCAAAGGTTGAGAAATGGGTGGAGTGGGTGGGGGTTGGAAAGGAGAAGCATGTCCAAGCAACACAATCTGCTGGATGGTCTCATGAAGAAGGAGAGAAGCCATGCAAGGACCTCCTCCTTGAGATTTCAAAGGGCCTTGTGCAGGAGAACTTCCCATTGGATTGTGGGGGACATGAAGAAGCTGCTTCCAGCTAACAATCCCTAGAAGATTGTGATTGCATGTCAGATCATTTTATCTTACAAAAATCCCTCTTTGATTCTCATTTCAATAGGGTAGGATCGGGAATTTTGCAGATCTTCAGATATTGTTGAACTGCAGGTTCCATCAGCCTAGCTAATGGTGAGGAATGCTGGGGACTGTAGTCCAACAGCAATTGGAGGAGTCCATGACTCTCATTCCCTTTCTAGCAATTGCAGAAAAGACACATGGTCCATCTGAGTCCTATTAATTAGTCCCAGGTAGAGATCCATTTAATAAAGTACTGAATGGTGAGCCAACACATTATTAAATCCTACTAGTCCATCACATCCAACCCCCTGACATGCAGGAAGACACAACCAAAGCCTTCCTGATAGCTGGCCATTCAGTCTCTGTTCAAAAACCACCAAAGAAGGAAACTCTACCACCCTTCGGGGCAGCATCTTCCACTGTTGAACTTCCTAATGTTGAGGTGGAATCTCTGCCCCTTGAGTATGAATTCCTTGTTCTGAGTCCTCTTCTCCAGAAGTTCAGAAAGCAAACTTGCTCCTACTTCTGTATGATATCCTTTCAAAATATTTAAACATGACTTCCCTCAGTCTAGACACTATACCTCTGTTGATGCAGCCTAGAATTGCATTGGCTTATTTAGCTGCTGCATCACACTGTTGACTCATGTTCAACTGTTGATTCATGTTCAACTAAGAGAATTCAATTTACATGCTTCCCTACTTCCTCAAGTAACTTTCCAACCTCTGAAATCACCCTACTGCAGTGGTGATAACTGGCAGCTCTCATGTCAGAGGTATGGTAAATTGACTCTGGATTTAGGCCTGAATTGTAAAGTTGTCATCCAACTTAGTTTGGAAACAGAGTTCAGCAGCTTGAGTAGCTCCATCAGCTTCCACAGCATGATGGCTTAAGAGCAGATTCATAGTCCCACTCTGAAGGACAAAGGTTGTTACAGGAACATATTTTGAGCCAGTCACTGACCAAGAAGAAATTAAGCTAACACAGAGGGCACCATGCTCAACAATGTGTGTGTGTGTGTTGTGTATTAATGCCTTCAAGTTGCCTTTTGACATATAGCAACCTCATGACTTATATAGGGTTTTCCTAGGTAAAGAATACTCAGAAGTGGTTTTGCTAGTTCCTTTTTCTGAAATATAGCCTACAGCACCTGGTATGCATTAGTAGTCTCCCATCCAAGTACTATCAAGAGCTGACCCTGCTTTGCTTCCCAGATCAGATGGGATCTGGTGC
The DNA here is from genome assembly GCF_019175285.1 of Sceloporus undulatus. Lineage (NCBI taxonomy): Eukaryota > Metazoa > Chordata > Lepidosauria > Squamata > Phrynosomatidae > Sceloporus > Sceloporus undulatus. Next base: position 333,298,211 of record NC_056523.1, on the reverse strand, counting down.
CTTTAGGGTATTTAGTTGTGTGTGTCTTCAAGTCACCTGCCAACTTATGGCAACCCTATGAATTTCCTAGTGTTTTTCTTAGGCCAAGAATCCTCAGAGGTGGCTTTGCCAGCTTCTTCCTTTGATATAGAGACTATAGCACCTGCTCTTTGTTGGTGGTCTCCCATCAAAGGACTAAGCAGAGTTGACCCTACTTAGCTTCCAAGATCAGATGGGATCTGGTGCTTTTAGGGTATTTAGAGAGCTATGTGCAGTAACATCTACAGTCAATGACAGCTCCTCATGAAAAGACTTCAGGGGAAAGAAGAGAGGTCTTCTGGAGGGAGGGAACGTGTGATGGGCATTATTTCCACCATGAAAGAGTGGCACTGCTAAAGCACTTTGAAGGGATTATTAACCCTGTTAAGTGAGTGTGTGAAGGGGTGGTGTGTTTCTCTTTTCAGCAACGATGCAAGACCAGGGAAGTGTGTGTTGACCTTAGCATGAAGCTGTCAAGATGCAGAAATGGAAATGCAGCCCCACATTGGCCCCTGTCAAAAAGAAGAAAAGAGTCCTCCAAAGATATTGCAAAGGCAGTTTAGCTTTTCACATGGTTTTTGATGCTGTTCAAGTGACAGGACAGCCTCAGATATGAAGAGGAGGAAGCAAGACTCCATCTCTCAGTGACAGCAAGATTTCGTAGGATGCAAAGTGGGGATCAGGAGAGTTATGTTCAGCTTAGTAAAAGGCATCCTGGTGAATAATAGGATTACTAAAAGTAATTTAATAACACAAGTATCTGTAGGTGTCTGGAGAGTAGTTTGTGTATTGCATGTTCAAACATTAGGACAGCTTTGTGGTCCTGGGGACAAATGTGACCTCTTTTCATGGCCTTGGCCCTTCTAAGCACCCTGAGCTACCCCCTTTCCACCTAAAATAAAGAGGGTGAATGGTTTGCCTTGGAGCTTCTAGAAGGGGCACACCATTTTCAAAATAGGTTGCAGCCTCCTGACCCCTAAACTATTATCATTTTCAAAAAACACCTTCATGTTTTCAAGTTAAAAGTAGACTTCCAGGATCCCCAACTTAGTATCCTTCCCTGTTTTAAACACGTTTGAAAGCCAGTGTTGGCTAAAGAGTAACAAAAGAAAAAGGAACCCCCCCCCAAAAAGAAATAATACAATTTGAGGCAGCATGACAGAAGTATGGTGTCCAGATCTAGGGGACAGAGTAGTCCTATTCTATATTGTTTTGGTCAAAACTCACCCCAAATCCGACATCCATTCAATTCAGGAAGGGTTGTTGACAAGCTGGAGTGTGCCCAGAAAAGGGCCATCAAGGTCATCAGAGGTCTGGAAATCAAGCCTGATAAGAAATGATTTCAAGATCTGGGTATGTTTAGCTTGGAGATGAGAAGACTGAGAGGTAACAGTAATCTTTAGACATCTGAAGGGATGTCATATAGAAGGCAGAGTAAGCTTGTGTTTTGTCGTCTTTTTTCTTGTAATTTGAATCCATTGATTCAATGTCTAGTCTCTGGAGCAGGAGAGAACAAGCTTGTTCTACCTTTTGCCTGACATATGTTCAGATTTTTATGGCTATTATATCCCTTCTCAGTCTTCTCCATGCTACCCAGCTTTTTAAATTATTACTCATAAGGCTTGGTTTTCAGACCATCTTGGTTGCTCTTCTGTGGATATGTTTGAGTTTGTCAATATCCTTCTTGAATATGGTGCCCAAAGATTCCAGGTGAAGTCGGGCCAAAGAAGGATACAATACTTCCCTTGACTCTGCTTCTGTTGATGCAGCCTAGAATTGCCTTGGACTTTTTGTTTGCCACCTCACACTGTTGATTCATATTTGGCTTGCGGTCCACTAAGATCCCCAGATCCTTTTCAAACCTACTGCTTCCCAACCAGGTGTCACCCATCTATATTTGCGCATGTCATTTTCCCTGCCTAGATGTAGTACCTTACATTTCCCTCTCCTTCTTCATCACCTTCTCCCGTTCACTCCTTCCCCTTCTTCCATAGCCTCCTCCTCCTTCCCTGAGGCATCTACATTGCACCCAATTAAACATTTATTTGATTCCTTAAAAATGAATACTCTGCTTCTTTCTCTTTAGAAAACATAGAACACTGTTTGGGGATTGTCCAAAGAGTTGGCCAACCAATGTTCTGCACAGCCAGCTTCTCCTGAAAGCCAAAAGTGCCATTTGCTCCTGAGCTTGATGCAATTTTCACATCTGGCTATCTATTCAAAACAACAACGGGGGGAGGGGACCTTCAAAAATCAACCTAGCTGTACAAGCCTTCCAAACCTTAAAAAGTGGCTTATGCTTTGTCTTATTGTGAGTTTGGAAGGAGTACATGTGGAACAAATTCCCTCAGAGTGTAGTGGAGTCTCCCTCCTTGGAGGTCTTTAAGCAGAGGCTGGATGGCCATCTGTCGAGGATGCTTTGATTTGGATTTCCTGCATGGCAGAATGGGGTTGGACTGGATGGCCCTTCTTGGGGTCTCTTCCAATACGATTCTATGATTCTATGAAAGGGAGTCCTACTTGATGCCACCTGGATGCCCTCACTCTTCCTAGTAGATGTCAATCTAACTTCTGTGAATGATAGAATAGATAAAAAGGCTTCTTCAGATGGCCCCCGAGTGACTGGAAGCATGTAATTCCTTAAACAATAGAGGATACCAGGACTCCACACCCCCAGGCAACCTTTTTTTATGAAGAACCATGTGGAGCTATGTCATCAAAATAAGCCTGAAGATCACAGTGTACAGGACAATTCAGCATTGTCTGTGGTCCTCCTTAAACTCCAAGAATCTCTGCATGGGACAATATCACAGACCCGCAGAGGAGGACTTGACATGCTCTTCCCACCCACCTCCTCTCAGTTTTGTCCAATAATTTATTTATAAAATGAAAATTAATCCTCTAATTCTCTCCCCCTTTTGTATAAAAAACCTACATTCTTTGTGTCCATTGCCATAGGCAGACTTCAGTTCTGAAGCTGGGAGCTGATGTCATGAGAAGACTTTAATAATTGAATTACTGTTCATTTTCTGTGGCAGAAGGTATTAAAAATAAGCTGAAATGTCCCTCTTACATTTTTGTGGCCAAGGAGATCAAATGTATCCCAAGGAATTTAATAATATTTCTACATCTGTGCTCTTTGGCCTTCCCTGATGGGGAAGGGGAGTCAACTCCAAGCTGTACCAATTTCATTTGATTATTTGCAAGGCTTTGTTTCCTCTCCTACTTAGATCTGCACTGGATTTGGCAGAGGAGTGGGATGCTTAGCACCATTCTTCTGGATTTGCTAGAAACCATTTGGAGCAGCCTTCCCTGGACTCCAGATGCATTGAGCAACTTCAGCCATTCCCTAGCTATGGGATGATCCTTCTTTGGCTGAGATCCTACATCATATTTGCACAGTGTAAGTCTATATGTGTATACAAGTAAATCTATATAAGCTGCTTGTGTTACACCACCCTCCCACTGGATATTGAAGTTGTGTATTTACCAGGATGCCTGCTTCTTGTTTCATTATGTAATGGGAAAACCCACACTGCATGTTTCTGAAGCGTCAGTGGTGCAGTGAAGGCACAGTTTAGTGCTATCTAGGACTGTGCAAATGTATGCTGTGGATGATTCCCAATTGAAGTAAATCCATTGAATCAGTTGGCCATTCCACATTCTAGGAGTGGCTGAAGAAAAAGTCCTCTGGGTATGGCTGGTAGACCACAAGCTAAATATGAATCAACTGTATGCAAAGGGATCTTGTAGCCTGTGTGAAAGAAACTGTAGCACTAGCTTTTGTAGACTGAGAGATAACATGATAGCCATCCTTAAATATCTTTTTTTTTTTAAAAAAAAAAAAGTAATGTAGAAGATGAAGGAAGCTTGATTTCTGCTGCTCCAGAGATTAGAAAACAAACCAATAAATTACAATTATCAGAAATGAGATTCTACCTAAACATCAGGATGAATTTCTTCACTGTAACAAGTGTTTGGCACTGGAATAGATTGTCCCAAAGAGTGGTGAACTCTCTTTCTTTGGAAGACTTTAGTTGTGTGTTCATGCATGGCATTGGGTTGGACTAGATGGCTTTCCAGGCCCTTCCGGCTCTACAGTTCTATTATTCTAGGAAACTACACTTATGAAAGAACAGCCTAAATTGCATATGTTCTCTGAGGGAAGTTACACATATGTATAATGCCAACAAAAGTCTGGCCTTAAATTCTATGGGTCTCTGTATAAGAGGAGACCCGAGGACACTGTGAAAGCTCTCCATATCACTGCTATGGACTGATGGGAGTCACAGACTCACAAATTGGAAGAGCACCATGTTGGGGAAGGCTCATCTAGAGTCAGAAAGGAAGAGTGATGAATCTATCACTCAAGAACGTCCTGATGGTAACAGATATTCAGCAATGGAACATGCTGCCTCAAAGTGTGGTGGAGTCTCCTCCTCTGGAAGTTCTTAAACAGGGTCTGGATGGCCATCTGTCTCAGTTGGGCATTGATTAGTCAAGGCAGAAGGATCCTTCTAAAGCTTTTTAAATCCGAAGGCTTTTCAAAAACTTCAGAAGGCTCCTCTGATATAGAGAGGAGAGAAGCTGCCAAGCAGCTGCAACCCTCACCTCAAGCCCATTGCTTAAAGGGGTTTTCTGTTCCTGTCAGAGACAGAGTATGGAAGCACCCTCTGCTCTGGGCTTGAGATGAGGGCTGAAGTCTGCTTGGCGGCCTGTTCCCATTGCACAGCAGAAGAGTCTCCTAATGCTTTTGAAAAACTACATTTTGAAAAACATTAGAAACGTCTTTCCACCTTAAGCCTGTTGTCTAATGCATTTGCTATTCCCCTCCAAGGAACACGTCCTGCGCTCTGAGGGCAGATCTGTTGGTTCTCTCCTATGTCCTGCTGGTGTTCGAGAACAGAAACAAAGCTCTAGGCCCACTAGAGACACCAACATACAGCACTGTCTGAGGTGAAGTAGCTCAGAAGTAGCTTGCAGTAGCAGAGTATGGAAGCACCAGTTCAGTTTACGTATTGGCAGTCCACTGATTGCCTGAATATACTCACAGACACTTGTTGCTATCTTCCAAGTCTTTGGAGGTTCTTTATCATCAGTTGCAATATGTACAGATATTTACAAACTCTCCTCCTGACTCTCATCAACATATGCCTTCTGACCAACTCAGCCACAATCCAACAAACTCAAACTCACTAACAACAACCCACCAACATCAACCCACAGGTGCCTTCATGCTCAGTGCACTTATAAGCAGAGTTGGCTAAGAGTCATCCCCTGGGGCTACTCAGCATGATGCAATCCTTGTACTATGTTTTTGCATCATGCCAAGTGCTCTGACTCAGCAATTCCTGCCACTCAAAATATTTTACCACAGTTTAAAGGAACATTGTTCTAACAATATCTTGCCTGCTGCTTGATGCCAGCAAGTCAGTTGCTAAAAATATACAAGTCACTGGTTGAGTCAAGTCAGTGCATAATTTATTGCTGGTTCGAGTCCAAGTCAAGTTATTAAAGTGACTTGAGTCAGACACAAGTCTGACGAGTTTATCACACACCATTTAAAGTGACATACCCCATTGACATTTAATTTTGAAGCCAGATTTTATTGCACACTCTGGGGGCCAAATGAGTACAACCCAGATGCAACCTGGGTCCCAGCCTTGCTTATCTGCCACCTTTTCAAAAACGGCAGACTCCCAGTTTTGAAAAGATGCCGGATAAGCATGACTGGGACCCAGGCTGCAGCTGGGTTGCACTCGCCTGGCCCCAGCGCAGGGGATAAAATCCGGCTTCAAAATGAAATAAGGATGGGATAAGTGCCACAAACTCCTGAACCAATTGACTCAAGTCTACAGCACTGCTATGAGTAGGCTGAAAAATATCAGACATGCAAAATCTTACAGGAGAGGAAGACCAGCCGATATACCTTCTCTTACAAACACCAATGTTACTTTTCACAAGGATATACTTGATTTGCCAAGAAACAGTCTGGGACATTTCTTTTCTTTTCAGTTGGCCTGGGTTTGGACTGAACGACTCTTGCGGTCTCCTCCAGCTCTACGATTCTATTATTTTCATTCCTCATGTGAGTTCTCAGAAGGTACTGAACTCAAACTCTCCTTATGGTAGCAGAGTTTTTGCACCATCGCTACTTCTCCTTCCCTTCCCATATGTTCTTTCTGGTTTCCTAGGGGCTGAGCCATTTGTATAAGCTCTTCATATGCAGTATCTCAATCGACTGGGTGATTTATGGCTCACTTTGATAAGAACAAATTTGTTACATTAATGAACCCATTGTGATTTATTGCCACAGAGTTCTAGTATAGGTGTTAAGATATTAGTCTGAATATTGTTGGCTTGTCCCAACTACAGTAGACCCACCATTCCCACTGATGAATACTAAGTCAACACAAAGTAAATCATTGATTCAATGAGTTTATTCTAGTTGAGAGTCACAATAAGATTGAAGGTCAGTCTCAGTGGGTTGCATGGAGTAAATCTCTGCACATGGATTGTGGTGTGCAAACCTTGAGCTGAATGACAGTGTTGTGCTACTGGATGCACAACTGACTGTATGGGTTCCATATGGGAACAAAGGAGGATATAAATTAATTGAATAAATGAAATCTGCAGTGTGTAAGCAATCTGGCCTGAGTGCAAATGCATCCAAAATTGCACCATATGTATAACCCCACTTCTGCAACTTTAAACTGAATGCAGACACACTACATCAGGCAAAAATGTGCAATAGCTTCCTGAGGGGTACAAAGACATACATGGTACCAGCAAGATTCTGACTTGAAGCCATTGTTCTTGTTCAGTAAGACATGACAGGAAGCATTGAGAGTCCTGGGGAACTTGAGAACAAGTTAAGGTATACTGTACCATCAAACATCCCTTCATAAAGCATTGATAAATGTTATGACAGATTTCCTTTACAGCAACCTTATGTGTGTGTTAACTGTCTTTAAGAGAGCCTCAACTTATAGTGATCCTACGAATGAGACATCTCCAAGGCACCCAATCATAAGTAGCCCTTTTCAGGTCTTGCAGACTCAGGGCTGTGGCCTCCTTGACTGAGTCTATCCACCTGAAATGCAGTCTTCCTCTTTTCCTATCAGCTTCTAATTTACCAAGCATTATTGCCTTTTCTAGTGAGTCTTGCTTTCTCATGACCGAAGCATGACATCTCCAACTTAGCCATTTTGGCTTCTTGAGTGATTTTAGGCTTGATACCCATTTGTTTATTTTTAGCAGTCCATAGTTTACAGAACCCTTCTCCAGCACCATATCTCAAATGAATTGATCTTTGTCTCATCGGCTTTCTTTGCCATCCAGGTCTCACATCCATACATAGTGATGGGGAATACAATGGCACGGGCAGTGCTAACTTAAGTGAAGTTTGTGACATCGAAGGCTTTCAATGGCTGACAGCCATAGTTTTCTGTGGGTTTTTAGGGCTATGTGGCACATTCTGAAAGAATGTATTCCTGATGTCTCACCTGCAGCTGTGGCTGGCATCTTCAGAAAACATGTGGAGTATATATGCCAGTGGGAGCCTTGTTTGGGAGGAAGTGGTTTTACATGTGAATGGTGGAGTTAGTTTGTGTGTTGTACTGTGTTGCATGGCGCAGCCTAGAAATGTGTTGTGTGGCAGATATGCGAGGAGAGATTTGTTTCTATTTAACTGGTAATTCATTGTCTGCAGGGAAACCTCTTGAGCCTGGCTGGTCTTCATTTGATTGTCTAGAGTCTTGATTTTTGTGTTTTTCAGGACTGGTAGCCAAACCTTGTTTACTTTAGCATTTTTTCTTTTTCTGTTGAAACTGTCCAGGTGTTTGTGGATTTCAATAGCCTCCCTGTATATTCTGACCTGGTAGTTGTTGGCATGGTCTAGAATTTCTGTGTTTTCAGATAACATTCTGTTCCCCAACTGGCTTATAACATATACAAGCAAAAATCCATAGTGATACCTTTATTGGTCCACCAAAATGCAAAATATACTTGTTGCACTGATTTTTCTGGCTGGTCCAGTCTGCAGTGTCTCTTGTATTCCTTGATTTGTGTTTGAACGCTGCCTTTGGTGGTCCCTATCTAGACTGGTCCACAGCTGCATGGTTTGCACATCAAGATCTCGACTAATTCTTTCATAGCTGTTCATTCCACATCCTAATTGTCTTCTGATTTCTTGGCTTATGTATACATTGGGAAAGGACACTGCTGAGAATGTCTGATCCTGTGAGGTCTGCCAGAGAGGAAGGAAACCCAAGGATCAGGTCAAAGCCACTCTCCAACCACCGCTCGTCATAGGCATCTCATTCCAGACCAGGACTGTGGATATCTTTGGCCTTTTGCTCGAAAGATTGCCATGGGAAAACAATCTATGCTCACATTTGGAGACTTTTGCACCCATTGGACAAAAACTACCCTGCTGGGCAGAATCTCAGCTAAAGTCATAGCCCAAACAGTGATTGGCATCTTTGGAAATCCAGGTACTAATTTAAACCAAGGCTCTTATATGTACATATTTGGGAGCAAGCCCCATGGACTCAGAGGGTTTTACTTCTCTGAAAATCTGCCCAGTGGCATAGGGAGACTTCAACCTAAAAAATTGTAGGCACCTGAAATCTATATATCAGCAAGGGCCTGTTTATTTAATAAATGAATAAATTGAACTTTCCCTGATATAATTGGAAGTTCTTGCCTTGCAAATTATTTTAACGACACAAATCTGAAATGTGTAAATTAGATAGAACCAGTTTAATTAGCAGCCAAATGAGAAAAAAAGTTAAATTGTGCTTCTATGAGGAGACGTTCCCAGGCTGAAACTTCCTGATCTACATGAGCCTCAATTAATTTGTTTTGACAGATAAATAAATGCACTTGCTTCTCAATAATTAGCCCCTTAGAATTTTGGGACTCTGGACCTGGTCAAAAATAGTGCATTAATCACCTCCACAACGCCTAAGAGGATGGCAAGCTGCCCTCAAAGTTGGGTGTAATTTTAAAATGATGCCATGTTGGGCATAATTAGAAAAGCACTGGGGGGGGGGGGGGGGGGAAGGCTAGTGGTGTCACACCATCTTTATAGAAATCCACAGTGCCAACGTATCTGGAATACTGTGTACAGTTCTGGTCATTGCACCAAGAAAAGAATTGGAAAAGTTGGTGCAAAGAACAGCCAAAAATGTCTAGGGACTGAAGGAATTGTTCCATGAGAAAAGGTTACAAGGTTTGAGGTTGTGTAGTTTAGGGAAGAGGTGAATATGGGGAGGCATTAGAGATACACATGAAATAAGGCATGGCTGGAGAAAGTTGATAGGGAGAAGCATTGCATGCTCATCTGGGATCTATTTGCATTACACAATTATAACACTATTAGAGGGAGCCAACATGGTGTAGTGGTTTGGTCGTTGGATTATGACTCTGAAAACCCGGGTTTGAATCTCAAGTTGGCCATGGAAACCCACTATGCGACCTTGGGCTGAATGGTCATGCACCATGATGGGGTCCGGACAGTGCAATAGGGCTTGGGAGCATGCAGACGCTCCACTCTCCCAAGCCCTAAAATCGGCCCCAGGTCAGCTCAAGGCGCCAGTCTGTACCGAGCTTTAGGCACGGTACAGACCGCCTCAAAGGGACAGCCTGCAGCTGTCCCTGTTCATGCCGGATTGGGGCCAGGGCAACCGCACCGGCAGCCCCTGCGGCCCCAATCCGGTGTTTTTTCCAGGCCAAAGAGAAGTGGCAAAATGCTGCTTTTCTTTGACCTGGAAAAGGGGTGCCCTGGTGCCTTAGGTGCCCAGTGCACCTCGGTGAGGCCGGTGCTACAGAGGAGAAAGGGGCCACCCTTTCTTCACTGCATGGTTGGCGTGGCTGTTTGGTTGCCTTGCCAACATTGCATGCGCTGAAAAGGAGCTCCGTTTTGGAGTTTTTTCCACTCTGCTGCCAGGCCACCATAAGTGGCCTGGGGCAGCACAGAGACGTCACGCCTGCACCGTGCTGTTTGGATGTGGTATGTACGTGACATCACAATGGCGCACCCGTATGGATGGGACACTGCCATTATAGTGCTGCCATGCCATGCTAGGGTTAGGGACCATGCTGTTGCCATGTGGTCCCTAACCTTAAAATAGGCATTCGCACGGGCAGTTTGTACCACACCTTAGTTATGTAACTTTCCTCACTGGTCTGGTGTTACCATGCAGCAGCCACTGCAAGTGAAAGGGCTCTATTCTTTTGTTGATTGAGATGCTGCAGAGTGATGTTTCCACCCCATCCCACAAGGGATCTCAGGTGCACTAGTCAGAAGCAGAATCCCTGTCTCAATTCCTCCTTGCACTGGAGGGAGTGGAAACACCAGTCAGCAGCTTCCTGACAGACAGGAGAACAGGGTCTTGTCACTCCCAGTAGCTGATACCTGGTAAACCTGGACTGGGGATCTTTTATAATCCCTACATATTCCCTGCACTTTTGAGTACCTAGCAATTGTGAATACACATTGGTTACAAATGCCTAACTGCCATCAAATCAGCTTCGACTCATGGTGACCTTACCAATGAGAGACCTCCAAGTCACTCTATTACCAAGCACCCTGCTCAGCTCTTGCAGACTTAGGGCCATGGCTTCTCTGATTAAATCTATCAATCGGGTATACATTCGTCCTCTTTCCCTATTGCCCTCAGTTTTACCAAGCATTTTCTTTTTAGTGAGTCTTGTCTTCTCCTGATATGTCCAAAATACAACCACCTCAGTTCAGTCATTTTTGCTTCTAGGGAGATTTCTGGCCTGATTTGCTCTAGGACCCATTAGGGTTTTGGTTTGTTTTTAAGCCATCCTTGCTATCCTTCAGCACTCTTCCCTGGCATCACATCTTAAATTAGTTGGTTTCCTCCTGCTAGCTTTCTTCACTATCCAGCTTTCATGTCCATACATAGAAATGGGAAATATTAGGGGGTGACAAACCTAACTTTAGTATCCAGTGATATGTTTTTATGTTTCAGAATTTTGTCTGGTTCCTTCATAGCTGCCCTTCTAAGTCCAGGTCTTCTTCTGATTTCTTGATGGCAGTCTCCACTTTGGCTGACGATTGGACTTTGGAATGGGAAATTTTTGAACGTTTCAATGTTTTCATCATCTGTTTCAAAATTATGTAGATAATCTGTAGTCATTATTTTTGTTTTTTAATGTTCAACTGTAAGCCTGCAATTACACTTTCTGGTTAACTTTAAGGGGGCATCTGCACTGCAAAAATAATTCGACACCACTTTAACTGCCATGGCTCAGTGTTATGGAATGCAGGGATTTGTAGTTTGTTGTGGTACCAGGGCTCTCTGACAGACAGTTCCCAGAATTCCATGGCATTGAGCCATGGCAGTTAAGGTCGTGTCAAACTGGATTTTGTCTGCAGTGTGGATGCAGCCTAGATAACTCCAATTGTGAAATCCCACCTACATCTTTTCTAGTGAGTACTGGGTTCAGGTTGCCCAGCTAGTTCCATTCCAGGCCAGAAAATCTGAAGGCCAAAACATGAGATCAAAGTCAGCCCCTGGTGATGTTATTATGCAGGAAACATTAAGCATCAACCAAAGTTGCTCTCCCAGTATTCAGGGTTTTTTTTTTTAACACAAGTCTTATAAAGGAGAATGAACACACACACACACACACACACACTTCCAGGACTTCTTCTCACACTGGGATCCCCCCCTTCCTTAGGTTGTGAAAAGAAGGGCCAGGCCCTGAAACTCCCAAAGAAAGGAGGAAAACCAGCAAGAAAGACACATGATGCCTTTCTGCCATTCCTAATACTTCTCCTGAAGCAGCAGAACTTACTGTTTCCCTCTATTTGACAGAAACGGGAGGAACTCACACTAATGAATTCAAATGAATTTTAATGACTCCACTTGCTAAAACATAGCTTCACCTTCAGCATTTCAGGAGTCTAGTGAAAGTGCTTGAAAAATAATAATAATAATAACTGGATGAATTCAATAACTCTATAATTTCCAAACTCTGCACCTGCATCAATTTACCATCCGTAAATATCATTCTGCAGCAAGAGATGTCAATTTTCAGCATCAAACCAAGCCTTGCTGAGTCCTAAGGCTGCATGCGCACTGCAGAAATAATCCAGTTTGACACAGTCATGGCTCAATGCTATCGAATTCTGGGAACTGTAGTTTGTTGTGGCACCAGAGCTTCCCAGAATTCTATAGCTTTGAGCCGTGGCAATTCAAGTGGTATCAAACTGGATTGTTTCTGCAGTGCAGATGCAGCCCAGAAGATCACCAAATGGTTCTTGGTGGAAGATCTTGGTGGAAAAGGAAATGTGGCTGGGATGGCATACCTTAGGCAAGTGACTGGCTCCCCAGAAGTGCTAGATCTAGACCTAGAACTTCAGACCCCTAGGTTAGCTGTAAGGAGGCAGGGGACTGAGTTCTTGCCATGTCAGATACTCAAAATGGGAAGCAGCAGGCCTTGTCTTCTCACATATAGAGAACAGAGGCTGAGCCTGAACTCCGTAAAACACCTTCTTGATGGGAACTTTCCTGTTCCAGCCATCATCTTTTTGAAAAGAGAGAGTTGTAGGAAAGTGCTTTATAGTGTGTCTGTGCTAGAGCACGAGCTTTCTGAACATTTCTTGTAGATGGCAATGAAAATGTATGGCTAGAATCCTTTTGGTGTCACACACACAGGTAAAGCTCCCTTACACATACAGTTTTCCTTTTTTTGGTCATTGCACAATAGACATATCCTGATCATGACTGTGTAAGCACAGTTCCAAAAGTGTAGCCATTCCACATGGGATGACATCCTTTGTTGGTGCCTTATGTATGTATAAAGCCTCCTACTGAAGCAGGTAGACATTGAGAAACAGTCATAGCCACTTCAACTTTGCCAAGGCACAGTTTCACATAGTGCTGTTTTTATTGTATGTCTTCAGTTTGTTTCCAACTTATGGCATCCCTAAGGCGAACCAAACACAAGGTCCCAGAATAGGACTGCCTTGGATCCCATTATATGAAATAAATAAAATAAATAATTTTTCTTGGCAAAATCGCTTCAGATTGTTTTGCCATTGCCTTCCAGAGACTATTACATGGAACAATGGGTGCAAGCTCCAGGAAAAGAGATTCCACCTCAACAGTAGAAGGAACTTTCTGAGAGTCAGGGCTATTCGACAGTGGAACACACTCCTTCCTTGGAGATTTTGGTGGAGTCTCCTTCCTTGCAGGTCTTTAAACAGAGGCTGGATGGGCATCTGTTGGGGATGCTTTGATTAAGAGTTCCTGAATGACAGAAAGGGGTTGGACTGGATGGCCCCTGTGGTCTCTTCCAACTCTACGATTCTATGATTCCTCTGAGGCTGAGAGCGTGTGACTTGCCATAAGTCACCCAGTGGGTTTCCATGGCCGCATGAGGATTCAAACCCTGGTCTATAGAGTTGTAGTCTAACGATCAAACCACTACCTCTCATTGGCCCATATTACATATGATGCCAAATGTAAAGTTACACATCGATGAGCACATTGTGCATTGTATGTGCCCATAGGCTTGTTCATTCAGTTGCACAATGTCACAGTCCACTAGTGAAGGGTCACTCACTCTCCAAGGACTAGGCTCCCAGCTATGCAGTTTCACATTCTTTGTATATAGCCATCCATTTATTATTATTACTGGCACTGCAGCCATAATGTTGTGAGTTAGATCCCAGAGGGCTCCAGGTTGACTCAGCCTTTCATCCTTTCATAGGTCAGTAAAATAAGTAGCCAGCTTGTTGGGAGCAATTGGTTTACAGACTGCGAACCGCTTAGAGAGTGCCGAGTTCACTGATCAGTGGTATAGAAATGGACATGCTATTGCTATATTATTTATTTATTTATTTATTTATTTATTTATTTTCCTTTCTCCCAGTTTAGGAACTCAAGGTGACTACCAGCCATTAGTACAAATTGAAAATAATACAAAAACATTACAAAGTGTAAATATAAATTTTTAAAAATAATGAAACCATTAAAAAAGTTAAAACATTACACATTAAAAATATTAAAATGTATTTAAAAAGGACATCTTGACATCTGAATTGCACATCATTTAAAAGCTCAAGCCATCAGTATGAATAAGCCTGACAGCACAACCATGTTTTTGCCAGCCATGAAATGCCTGAAACTACTTGATGTATATTTTCACTGTACATGAATGTTGTAGCATCTCATCCTTAATTTTTGTAAGATGTCTTGAGCCTCAGGACTGTGGAAAGGGTCTAAACTAAATCAAACCAGCACCACCACTGCCATCACCACCATCATCAGTTGTGTTGCATCCCTTCCAAGCTATCTCTGTATCTCCCAGTCTGTGAGAATAAAGAACCTGAGTTGCTTCTATTCTGGCTTGCTTTTGAACTTTCTCAATTTTGCTTCTAGGGGAAAAGATATACATAGACGCACACGAAGAGGCCCAGCTTGCATTGAGAGCGGCTCCTCTCGCTGGTGGAATTCATCAGTTCACATGTGCTGAAGCCTGGAGACATGAGGAAGGCTCCTCTCTCCATTGCTGAGTCCCACCTGGAGGCTTTGAAGCAACTACTCAGGAGGAAAAACCACACCAGAGGTAGTCTGTGCCAGTAGCTGCCCTCGGATTTATGCTCCCCATCTCCATAAAGGAATTGGCTTTGGCTGTGTTCATTTCTCCTCCCCTGCCATGCCAGTCCTGAAGGCAGCTTTTTGATTTTCTTCCTCTTGTTTTCGTGATTTCCCTTCACTTTCCTCTCTGTTTCTGAACATCTTTTGAGATGTGTGTGGGGAGGGAGGGGGGGACATATGGGCTTTTGAGCACTGACACTTGTCACCGAGGGCCACATGCTCCCTTGGGAGAGAAATCCAGCAGTTGTTGACACCATCTACAAAACTGTAAAGCTGTGCTGAATTTTTGTGATGTTCAGTTTTTATGAGGGATGGGGAAAGAATCCAACAATATCTGGGCAAAGGGGGAATATCAGTGGTCCTGGGCTGGACCAGGCTCTGCCTCTGCTGATGCCATGACAGGGCTGCCAACCTCCTCCAACTACCTTCCTTTGGGTGCATCCTCTTCATAGAAATAATGCAGTTTGACACCACTTTAAATGTTGTAGCTCCATCTGACAGAATTCTGGGATTTGAAGGGTTTTTTTAAACAAGGTCTTTAGCCTTGTCTGCTAAAGAGGGCTGGTCTCTCACCAAATGCCAAATCCCAGGATTCTGCAGGATAGAGCCTTGGCAGTTAAAGTGGTGTCAAATTGCATTATTTCTCTAGTGTGAACCCATCCATAGTCCAAAGAGGCCTTTTCCAGGTAGGGTGTGACAATTAAAAATTAGTCAGAAATAATGCCAGATGTGTTGTGACACCACTTTTGATCATGCCTATAGTGTGGTGCAGCCTCTGCAAGGCTGTGAGGCTGAAATAGGTCTCCTTACCTCTTTCCACAGTTGCCCATCCCCGTTGTGCACTAAGGGGCTAAACAGACAGGCAAAAAGAGGTGCTTTCAGGCTGACTTGATGCTGTGGCATTTAGATGACACATGCCTTGAAGCCAGCAGGAAAATGCACCTTATGCAGAGAAAAGCCGTTTGAAAAAGAAGCAGCTTTTTTCCTCTTCTTCCTGGCTTGAAGCCATATCATGTGGTCATGACATGAGCACTCCAGCTGCCTTGGGAGCCGGTGGTGCGGTTGGTGGAGTTTCAGTGTGGCTTCGAAAAGGCAGCTTCAAGCCACTTTTTCCTGCCCATCTGTTTTGCCC
This sequence comes from Sceloporus undulatus, assembly GCF_019175285.1. NCBI lineage: Eukaryota > Metazoa > Chordata > Lepidosauria > Squamata > Phrynosomatidae > Sceloporus > Sceloporus undulatus. Next base: position 333,282,419 of record NC_056523.1, on the reverse strand, counting down.
CTAAGCTACCAGATGCTACACTCCTTGCTTCAACAACAGGGACCCAAATTGTGACTAAATTCCAATACTGCAAGGAGAATATTGACAAGTTGAAATGTGTCCAGAGAAAGGTGACCAAGATGGTTAGAAGTCTGGAAACAAAAAGGTCTTATGAGGAATGGCTTACTGAGCTGAGTATGTTTAGCTTGGAGATGAGACGATGGAAAGGTGACAGAACAGCCTCCTTTACCTATCTGAAAGGATATCATGTAGAACATGGAGCTAGCTGTTCTGCTGCCCAGACACCAGAACATTCCACGAAAAGCTTCCATCTAACCACCCAGGCTTTCTTGTTGAGGACATGAGAGAGAGATCTTTCTAAGTGGCTACTCCCATCCTTTGGAACTCCTTGCCACCAGAGACTAGGATGGCCATGTTCTCCTTTTGCCAGCAGGGAAAAAGTAGGCTTCAAGCAGGCTTTTTATATGTAACTGAGCCCAGGGAGGGTTCTTACTGGGATGCTGATTTGGTATGGTTTTATATTTTTAACCTGCAGTATGATATTTTGAATTGTGTTCTAAAATTGAACTAGGTTTAAGCAACTTTTATGAGCCGCCTTGGCTCCAATTTAGGAAAAAAAGTCAAACAAGCAAACATAACATGAAAACTTCTTTATTGTTAGATCTGTTTGAGAGTGGATGAAACAACTTTGGAGTGTGATGGAGTCTCCTTTTTCGGAGGTCTTTAAAGAGAGGCTTTAGTTGTGTTTTCCTGCATGGCAGAAGGTTGGGTTAGATGGCCTTTGTGGCCCCTTCCATCTCTATGATTCTACACCTGAAAGTGCTGAAAATTGCTGCCAGTTTTGACATCACTGGGCTAAATGAACCATTGGATTGATCTGAGCAGCTTGTGGGAAATGGAGGAGGCTTTTTCCTCCTGCTGCTCTACAGAATAGAAGCAGCAGGCGTGGATCATTTTTCCTTCTACCTAGCAATAGTAGGGCTTGAACTGAGCTCTTCTTTATAGTAAGCAGATACTGTCTCATTCAGCAATGGTTCCTACTCTTCGACCAAAAGGCAAGGAAACTGCTGAAATTGCTCACCATGGTTCCCAGCCCTAATCTTATTTGTTTAGGAGGTGCACATGATTTTGGAGGAAAAACTTCGATATGATCTATGGGAGAGAACAAGATTGTATCCCATTGGTGTACTTGCATTCCTCCCCTAACTTCCTTGTTGAGTCTGATGCGAAAGCATTGTACATTTCCACTCTTTCACATCTTATTTGTCCTTTTAAATTGATGTGTGTTTTAACTGATATAGGCACGTTACAGACCGCCCGTTTGGGGCTGCCTGTGTCCAGCCCTTTCCCCACCAGATCAGGGCCTCAGTTGACACAACAGCAGCCTCTGAGGCCCCAATCCGCTGCTTTCCAGGCCGCGGGGAAGCGGCAAAAGGCCGCTTCCCCATGGCCTGGAAAGGGGTGTCCTTGGGGCTTCAAGCCCCAAGGACACCCAGTGGCGGCGGGGAGGAGGAGAAAGGGGCCACTTGAGCCCCTTTCTGCTCTGCGTTGCTGGCACAGCCATGTAAAGGCTGCGGCCAGCGATGCAAAGGTGGAAGGAACTCCGAAACGGAGCTCCTTCCGGGGCCGTGGAAAGGGCACCCCAGGCACCCTCGCACATCCCCAGTATGTCCCTTCCGCGCCGCCCTATTTGGAGGTGGTGCGGTCGTGACGTAGCAATGGCAGTGCCCATATGTATAGGGCACCGCCATTTTGTACGGACCCAGTTTGTACAGGGTTAGGGGGCGTCAGGAAGTGATGCCCCTCCCTAACCCTAGTACAGTCCTGGGGACGTACTGTAGCGCGTCTGTAACGTTTTTTTTTTTTTTTGGCCATAGTTTGTTAATTGTTGTTGTTCCCCGCCTCGATCCATGGGGAGAGGCAGGTAAGAAATAGTAGTAATAATAATAATGCAGTGAGGATGAGGATGAGGATGAATATCCTATTTGGTTAACTGCAATAAATAAGAACAAGAAATAACGCAGTTTGACACTGCTCTGACTGCCATGGATCCATGCTATGGAAATCTGGAATGTGTAGCTTTGTGAGCTATCTAGCCCTCTCTGGCAGAGAACTCTGGTGCCCCAATCCATAGCATGGAGCCCTGGCAATTGAAGCCACTGCATTCTTTCTGCAGTGCAGATGCAGCCTAAGGCAAATTTAGTCAACTTCATTCAAAACGTTTCTGAACCAAGCATGGACACTTAAATCAGGAGGTGTGAGAACTTTGAAAAAATTGCTTTTTGCACTACAACTCCCAGAGCACCTTCACTACCAACCAGCATAAAAGTTGCTTTCCAAAAGAGTAATTTCACCAGTCTCTTGGAATTGCCTGACAGCTCTCACTGCCTCAAATTAATGTGAGGCCATGAACTCATACTCCAAAGTTGTGTGAGATGTTACTTGTGGTTGCTGTTTTCACTGGCTTTGGAGATTTAAAAAGTTGGAGGGGAGGTTAGTTCAGAGACTAGGAAAGGAAAACATTCATGTTTGAAACCATTTCTTGTCCTTTGGGCCATGATCAAGTGAACTTATCACTCCAAAATCTAACAAAAATATAAATTATTCTGAGGGTTTTGGGGGGGAGCAGTGGGTGCTGGGGCCTCAAAATTGTTGTTAAAGGTTACACTTTCTCCATGCCTGGTTTATTCCCTCCGTATCTGTTCAGGATGAATCCCTGATGGATGTTTTGGAGGACCCTGCCATGTCTGTTACTAATGCACCTTCTACTTTGCTTTTAAAGTATAAAGTTAAGTACTTTATACATATTAAATGATGACAATGATTTTTTAAAAATATGAAATTAACTACATCTTTGACTATGTACTCCCCTCGCTGTGACGTCCCTTAGAGCTGACTGCAGTTGTTGGACTGTGGAACCCTTCTTCCCAAAATAGAAATCCCTGGATGCTTTCCTCCTTTAGATAAAATGGCTCCAGCTCTCTCTTAATTTGTGAACAATCTTGGCAATATAATGCCACTTTCTTTGCCTTGCCTGGCCCCCTCCATTTTGCAAAGCATGAGATTCAGTACATCAAGAGTTGGACATCAATGCACGGCTGAGCACAATGGGGAAGATTCAGGGTTTATTAGGAGAAGGAAAAGGAATAACCTCATGTCTGCAAATTCTAGCAGGAAGAGCAAGCGCAGACTGACAAAATCTGCAGAACAGTGATAACTTTATAGTTTTGGTGGGTTTTTGGGCTATGTGGCCATGTTCTAGAAGCGTTTATTCCTGACGTTTTGCCAGCATCTTCATAGAATGCATTCTGCGAAGAAAATGGTAAAGTTCCTCTGAAAAACATGTGACCAGAAAGCTCTATAGTAGAGTCACCATAAACCAGAGTAGGCCAGTTCCAATAATGAAAGTCTGGAGGAGTCAATGGTCACAAAAACAGATGCAGCATGGCACTTTCTTCACTCCTGTTCTAAAATATCGTATTCTCTGGGCTTCAATGCTGTTTTAAATTCAGACAGTGTATTTAGCTGTCAAATATTCTCCAGCAGGTCATTCCACAGCCTAGGGTTTGTGTTCTTGGCAAGAATATTTCCTTGACAAGATTCATTCAGAGGAGGCTGAGAGAGAGTGACTTTCCCAGGGTCTCCCAGGGGTTTCCATGGCTGGGTGGGTTATTCCCTCCCTATCCACTTTCTTCACCATCCAGCTCTCACACATATGCATAGTGATGGGAAACACGATGGCATGGGTAACCCTACATTTAATGTTCAGTTGTACATCTTTGCACCTCAGGATCTTGTCTAGTTCTTTTATAAAAGCCTAAGCTCAGGAGTCTTTAATTCAAAGACTGCTTCTTTTGCAAGAGGCTCTATGGTTGGGTCTTGGGGTTGTTTTTCTTTTAGTCAACTCCAAAGTCAGTCCTTGGAAAGCCTAAACTCTTCTCTTAGGTGGCCTGCTACATAAAAGAAAAAGAGGGGAGGCTGGAACAAGTTGTGGCTACAGCACAAGGCTCTCCATTAATGTCTTGCACAATATCCCCTGCTTGGGTTTTGCAGAGCGATCATGATGAAAAGACCGAAAGGTCAAGTATAAATCTACTTAGTTCCAAACAGGAGATGGAGTAACTAACTATCCATCATGAATGCACTTTCTCTCTTCCTCCCTCTTCTTTCCCTCCCTTTCCCCTGCTCCAATGTTGGCATGAATAATGGTAAAATCACTCATTATTACAAGAAGGGCTTTGGGGGGGAAGCATGAACATTTCCCCTCTTTCCTTTGCTGGGAGAGCCACTTTTAAGTTCTGCCTCCTCCACGTTTGCAGATTTTACACGCTGTTGCTGCTCCATTTTCCCCTTCGCTCTTCTTTCATCTGCTTATTCCCCTTTCTTTTGTTTTCCCCCTTTCTCGCCTGTCCTCAGATTCCTAGTCTTTTCACTCTGTTCCTTTTCAAGTTCCTTTCTTTCATTTGGATTCACTTACTAAAATGTCTATTATCGGTTCCCTGTCTGCTGAATCCTGAATAACAATATTTATCCTGTACATTAGCCGGATTGAATTGCAGAGCTATTGCTCACTCTGGGGAGTTCAGAGTTCATTTCCCTTCAATCCCGGCTTTTCTTGACATCTGTATTCCTTTTCTTTGTAAATGACAATTTCCTTTCAACTTTGCACTCAGTCCTTTCAGCTGCCTTCGCTAGGTTTTTGGCACTTCCTTTGGCACTTTATTCCTAAAACAGAAGTAGTTTGAGATTCATTTATTTTATTTTTTTAGTATCTAGACTCAAGTCTGAGAATGTCTTCTCTGGGCAAATTACCAGAGCTTGGAATGACAGCTACAAGGAGGTGGAAATTGCTACAGGAATAGTTCCAAGGCCCAAAAAGTAATCCATTGCCATTGTAGTTCTAAGTTAGTAATTAACTCTTTACTTTCCCTTTTCTCCCCACAATAGCTAAGGCTGCATTTGCACTGCAGGATCAGTGCAGTTTGACACCACTTTAACTGTCATTGCTCAGAAATAATAACATTTATTTATAACGCCCTTTTCACTAAAGGGAAGAACATCAGACATATATAATCAAGACTGAAACAATAAAGCACCACACTATGGAGGGATAAAGGGCGATCTCCCGCTGCCCTGGTTTGCTGTGTGAGGGAGCCGCAGCAGACAAACCATGTGGCTCCCTCGCGCAGAAAACGGGCATGGTTGTGACGCTGCAAGGTGCCAATGGCGCACTTGTGGCATCACAAGGGCTCCGAGACATGCGGATACTAGGCATCTGTCACGTCAAAATGGTGGTGCCCGTATGTACAGGGCACCACCATTTTGATGCCCTCGTCACGTGCAAGGGGCATCTGAAAGCGCTGCCCCTCGCACATCACAATGGCGCCCCATAGGGCCGGTCTAGCCAGAGCCTAAAATACACTAAAAATAACTATAACAATAATAAATAAATGCTATGGAATCAATCAGTGCTATGGAATCCTGTGATCTGTAGTTGGTTGTGGCATCAGAGGCAGCATATGCAATGCAGAAATGATGCAGTTTGACACTGTTTTATCTGTCATGACTCCATGCTATGGAATTCTGGGATTTGTAGTTTTGTGAGATACTTTGCCTTCCCTGTCAGAGGGCTCTGTTGTCTCACCAAACTACAAATCCCAGAATCCCCATAGTGCAGTTATTGGTGTCCAGCTGCTTTATTTCTGCAGTGTGGCAGCAGCTGGATGTCGCTACAGGTGGATGGGTTCAATTGAGGACACTCTGAGTTTGCAGTGGGTGACCTGTGATGTTGGCGGTCTCTCACATTCATAGGGTCACCATAAGTCAAAATGGACTTGATGAAAGATAACAATAAGATGTGAATAGGAATCTAACCCAGAGTGTAGCTGTGGAGGTGGAAAAGGGATGTCGAATAAGTACTCTGAAGCAAATGAAATTTTCCTTCAGTCCCCAAATGTTTAGCATTGTGGAGAGTGTGATGCTGAAATTTGTTCACCCCTAGAACTCTTCTATTTGCTGTCTTCTATTTGTTGTTCCTGGTTCCATTTTGCCTGCCCCTTTTCTTTGGATAGCTAAATGTAGTTCTAAACCCTCCAGTGAAGTGTTCAGTTACTGTAATGCTAGACATTTGCAGACCCAAGGAAAATTTCATTGGGGAGGGACAAAGTACTTGTTGCCTTCATATAGCTATACTGTACTAATATTATGAGCTAAGAAAACTACTTTATGCAAAGGGGCTTTGCAGCAGCTTTGAGAATTTCAGCCGGAGCAGATGGGCAGAAAAAAATGGCTCAGCCCTGTGTTTTCCCAAAGTGGGTTGAAACCCCACTGTTTCTATTGCCTGCTCTAAAGTGGGCCAAACACCCACAGGTAGTCTGTACAGTGTGGCATCAAGCTGCACCACAGGTTATTATTGTTGTTTTGTCGCATCACACAAACACACAACCTGCGACCTCCAAGTACCTCCCATGTCCCACCATTGGCTGCAAGGCTTCAATGTACAGGTATTTGCAAAGCATAATCCTGGAGGTTCCCCATTCATGTCCTCTTCAGCCCATGCCCCCTTGTTGGACCATATTTGTGTATGGCTAAATTACATCCACTGGAATTGTCACAGTTTCACTTTTTGTGCTTTGCTGCAGCCCTCATTGACTCCAGCCATGAAGCTGTACATTTCTTGTGTCAGGTCAGAGTATCGGGGCTTCTTTTTAATCCATTTTTTAGCCCTGGAGCACTGCTTCATGTTGGTTTTAACCTGCTTTCATCTTGTGCATGGTCTAAAGCCTTACTTTCAAAGAGGCTGGACGCTGCTTTATTTTGCCCATGTGTTTTGGCCCCATCTCCCATCTTCTTTCTGGTTCCCAGCCTAGACACACCAGATTCCCGAACTCCCTCCACCATTCCTATAGTCATCCACCCACCCTGGCCTCAGGCAAAATCTTTCCTCCTGCCTTTGTCCCTTAAGGAACATTATTAAAACAGAACTTGAAAATAGAACAAAACAAAACCTCACAACCATACCCACAAGTTTTGCATTTCTATGGCTATTCACAGTCTGATTATAAAGGTCCTTCCTGGGTATCAGTTCATTCCATGAATCCGAGGAAATGGACCAACAGCCTTAACAGACTGGCCATTAAGGCCAGCATCAGAGTGGAGTGGGGTTGTGGTGTCTGCACGATGCACACCCTGACACGACCCCCAGGTTGGTGCGATGCTGCACGCCCCACCACATGGCAGGTGGCATCACGGCATTCCTCCAGATGACGCAGTGCCAAAGGAGTGCTGAAAAGCCACAGCACTGGCAGCCATGACACCCTTTCTGGAGCGCAAAAAGGAGCTGCTTTTTGTGTCTCCTTTTCATGCAGCAGAAAGGCCAGATCAGGGCCGTGGCATGTAGTTGCCATGGCCCCAATCTGGCGCTGAAAGGGGCAGCTGCAGGTCACCCCTCAGGGGCAGTCTGTTCAGCCCCTAAATCTGCCAAAGCTTATCCTACAACTTCTTTCACACAGTTAGAACCTTATTGCACACACAATTTTAAACGTTTTGGGGACTGAAGGAGGACGCTTGTGTGTGCTCACATCCAGTAGAAAATGGAGTTTATCACACAGGAAGATGTCCTCCAAGAGGCCCCGTTCCGTCCCCCGGTGCGCACCCATTCGCGTCCAGTCCTGACGGGCGTGATTTTTGCCTGATGGACTACCTTCCGTCAGCAAAAATTGGTGCCAGTCAGGACTGGATGGGAACAGGTGTGCACCGGGGGATGGAACGGCACCTCTTGGAGGATGTCTTCATGTGCGATAAACTCCATTTTCTGCAGGACGCGTGCGCACACAAGCATTCTCCTTCAGTCCCCAAAACATTTAAAATTGTGTGTGCGATAAGGTCCTTCATCTCAAAGGTGCTACAAGATCCTTTTCCATACTGATAGTCCAGACTAACATGACTATGGTCCAAAACACACTGCAAAAGTAATCCTGTTTGAAACTGCTTTAACTGCCCTGGCCCAGTGCTAGGGAATCCTGGGAATTGTAGTTTATTGTGGTACCAGAGCTTTCTGACAGTGAAGGCTAAATGTCTCACAAAACTACAGTTCCCTGCATTCCCTAGCACTGATCCAGGGCAGTTAAAGCAGTCCCCAACTGGATTATTTCTGCAGTGTGCTTTGTCTTCCATGTCAGGGGAGCAGTGGATCTGCTTTGGGTTTTCCCCCCAGATGTTAAAGGAGCTTCCAAGGTGTAGAAACCTTATCTTGAAAATAATTTCAGGACCTTGGATATTTCCTTTAAAATCTTGAATAAGGTTCAGAACGTATTTGCCATCCATGGAAGAATGTGGCTGCAACTGCAGTGTCACTGAATCATACCTCCCAGCGATCCTCACCATTGGTTGTGGTGACCAAGGCTAATGGGAGCTGCAGTGCAGCCACATCTGGAAGGTTGTGCCTTTCTAAGTGCAGGATTGTTCTGGCCCTTGAGGTGGATCCATGTGCCCCAAAGACACCCCTCTGCTGAGCCACTTTCATCCAGTTCCCTCACCTGCCCCAAACTAGAACACTCCTGAACTACAAAGGCTCTTCAAAAACCACACAATTTATACTTTTGGACCAAGGTCTCTGAACTAGTCTGAACTCTTTAAGTGCTATAAGCCACCATCCTCAGAAACAAAATGTACTCTCTGTCCACTTGACTGCTATTTCACTATCCGCATGAAAGTGCAAACCAGCGCTGGAACCATGTGATATTCCTCCTCTGCCATTTAATAATACTGTACCACATTTTTAGAACTGAAAAAATAACTAAACGTTAAACTACAAATGAGGCGGAGTTGTCAATTGTAATGTTACTGTTGCAAAATAATGTAGCAATACTTTTTTTTTGGTTAGGAAACAGAATTAATTACAGGCTACTATTTATTTGTAACTAAACCTTGAGAAGAATTTCTTGAGGGTAAGTGGTGTTTGGCAGTGTAACGAAAAAGGAAAGTGGTGGGATTCTTTTTCTTTGGAGGTCTTTAAAAAGAGGTTAGATGGCTACCTGTGAGAGTAGCTTTAGTTCTGGATTTTCTGCATCAGGGTAGACTAGATGACCCTTGGGATCCCTTCAAACTCTGTGTTTCTACAGTTCAACAATCCCTCCTTCCTTTTGGGCTCTGCTAATCACTCCTGCAGGTATCTTTCCATTCCAGTGTAAGATGTTAACCTACCCACACTCTGTTCAAAAATAAGGCAAACCCGCACAGTTTATTTAATGACAATAACATGAGACATTAAAAGCAGGTAGCTACAAAAGATGTAAAACAGATGGGTGAACTGCAGCCGTGGGTAGCATATTTTGTGCCTGGATTCATTGTGTCAAAGCTTTCAATTCCAGTAGTCGAAAACAAAGATGGATTGAATGCACTCAGTAATGGGATAACAAGAGGAAAAGCCTGCCAGCATTCTGTCTGTGTATTGACCCCTCCTTGTTGGAGATTCAAGAGCAAGCCGTGTATTTGTGTGGCCATGCTGCTTGGGGATTCTGGGAAGTTCAGCCCCCCAAAGGGAGGTTTTTCCTAACTTTGGTGTGTTTATGCATTGAGTGGTGGGGGCTTTCTCCCCAGGGTTTTTTTTTTTTTGGGGGGGGGGGAGCTTTGCAGTCGAATCAATCTGTCTCAGATTTTTATTTTTTTAAATACATTCTATTCAGTCTAATGCTGACTACGGGATTCTGGGAGCTGTCATCCAAAAAATGAAACCTTTCTGAGCTCTGCCTAGGAACCTGAACCAACATGGCCCTTCTAGAACATGTTTTGAAATCTAGGTTGAAATCTACTTGGTATCTAGGGTGGCACAAATGCCCCAGTGAAAGTGGCTGGATGTTTTTGTCTGATGCACAATGTTTGTTTTCAGTTTAAGGCTGTGTAAGATGAATTGCACATACAAAGTCACTATATGTCCAGACCCACATTCAGTGGTCTACTCTATGTACTTATGCATTCAGCTGCACTTTTGGTTATGCAGTCCGTTGTGGGTTTGGCTATATATTCAATTGCTTATTCATTTGCACATTCAATTGTGGATTGGGTTATGCACTCAGTTCCATATTAAGTTGTGCATTCATATGTGTTCCGTTGCATGTTTTGGATGTGCATTTAGCTAAGTGTTTTGTTGTCCTTCAGTTGCTCATTCAGTTGCTTATTTGCTTGTGCTTTTGGTTGTACATTTTATATTGCATTCCATTCTCTTTAGTAGTCTATCATGTTGCAGTTGCATATTTCAGTTGTGCATGCAATTGCTTATTTGAATGTATACTCAGTTGCACTTTGAGTTGTGTTTCTGTTTTAACAACAGGTTGTGCATTCCATTGCTCAGTGTTGCCATTCAACAGAAGAAGTTGGCAGCATGAGCTTTCTTACATCTACTTCCTCAGATGCATTTGGAAGTCGATTTAAGTCTATGAAAGCTCATTATGCCAACTTCTGTCTTTCAGTTAGTTAGTCTCAAAGGTGCTACAAGATCTCTCTACAGACTGATCCTACAGACTAACATGGCTATATCTTTGAATTCAACAGAAGAGTTGTGTAGCACAATCTGTACTCCTGCTTCCATGCAGTGAGTCCAGTGTCGGATCTTGGCAAGAGATTTCAGATCTCTTAGTGCTTTCCCACAGAAAGACTGGTTGAAAGGTGGTTGTAAACTGGAGTATCTTCTTCTTTGTGCTTTATGCAGCTCTTACACATGATGGCCTTTCTTAGCCTCTTGTCACCCAGTGCATTCAGCATTCACTTGGGCTCAACAGGGATGATAGCAGACTTTGGAAATGACCTCCAGTTGAACTGCAGAACAACAAACCTTTTTCTCAGTGATATCTTGACAAAATAAGTGTCACCTGGGAAAACAGTTCTCTTCTCATCCATCTCTAAGGAGAAGCGCCCAGGCTCTGACAATCCCCTTCAAGGCAAAGAAGATCTTTCTCCAACTTTTGCAGCATTCATCTGTTACAGGTTTTTATGACAGAAGAACCTGCTGGCACCAAGGTTATGCCACCAGGTCCTTGATGGGCCAGGCTTCTCCTCCTCTTCCTCCTCCTCCTCCTCGCCCTTAGCTGTAATTCTTCAAAGAACGTTCATGAATTTAGAGGGAAAGGAGACAAGGCCTTGGTGCATTTTATGTTTTTGCACACAGGAGCATGGGGGAGAAGCGGGAAATAAATGCATTGCCACAACCAGAGGGGATGAGGGGATGGGAGAATATTTGCTCTGGGTTTCCGTCTGAACTCCTCTCATTTGCAAACAGAGGTTTCTTTACCATCCATTCCCTCAGGTACAGAGGGCCCAGAGTGTGAAAAAATTACTTTATTAGACTAGAGCTCCCAGCATCTCCTTGAGGCTGCTGGCTGGCGGATTTTGGGAGTCATAGGTCCAAAATTCACTGCAAAAATGACCTAGTTTGAGACTGCTTAAACTGCCTTGGCTCAATGCTAGGGAATTCTGTGAGACATTTAGCCTTCTCTGCCAAGGATTTCTAGTGCCACAATAAACTACAAGTCCCAGGATTCCCTAGTACTGAACCCAGGCAGTTAAAACAGCCTCAAACTGGATTATTTTGGACCATGGTGAACAAAATAACTTGTCCACATTCTGAGTGGGAGAACGGAAGAGCAAAAAGATTTTAAAAGGTGACTTGGGCTGACATTCTCACACAATGGTCAGACACTTTGATGTGTGCAACTCTCCTCTCCACAAAATGGGTCATTGGCATATTTTATGTTTTCTGTTCCTTCTTGACTGGAAATCAAAAAGGCTTCTTCTTCTTTCAGAATCTACTTATGATAATCTAAGTATTACTTGCTTAGCTTGTTGGTTAGAATAAATGGAGCTCTGTTTCATACATAGCAGCTCATGGTTACTCACATTTATCTTCTAACACTGCACAAACCTTACAAGTTCTGAGCTGTTTCTAGCAATTCAGGATTAGCAACATTTACCAGTACTTAGTGGTAAAGGAGCTTGAGTTTTAAGCCCAGCTTCTGGAAGACTTGTTCCATTTTCATGTGGAGAACTAAGAGAATTACAGAATTGTCGAAACTGGAAAGTACCCTAGGCTCATTCAGTCCAAATGGAGGAGGAATCCAGGAGGATCAAAATTCAAAATGACGTTATCAGATTAGAAAGCTGGCTCAAAACTAACAAAATCAGTTTCAGCAGGGAGAAGTGTAAGGTACTTTTGATTTTTACTTGGGCAGTAAAAAGGAAACTCACAGATGTAGGATGTGGGACACCTGGCTTGGTAGCAGTACGTGCAAAAGGGATGTAGGAGTCTTAATAACAGTAGTAGTAGTAGTAGTAGTAACAATAATATTTATTTCTATCCCGCTCCTCCAAACGATCGAAGCAGCTTCGACCATAGGCTGAACATAAGTCAGCAGTGTGATGTGGCAACCAAAAACGACAATATAATTGTAGGCTGCATCTGTAGGAGTATAGTGTGTTGATTAAGGGAAGTACTAGTGCCACTTTATTCTGCTTTGGTCAGGCCTCACCTGGAATATTGTGTCCAGTTCTGGACATTACAATTCAAAAAAGACATTGAGAAGCTGGAGCATGTTGTGAAGAGGGCCACCAAAATGATGAAAGGTCTGGAAACCATGTCCTCTGAGGAGAGACCTAGGGAGCGGGGTATGTTTAGCCAGGAGAAGAGAAAGTTAAGAGGGGATATGGTAGCCTGGTTTAAGTATCTGAAAGGGTTTCATATGGGAGATGGAGCAAGCTTGTTTTCTGCTGCTCCAAAGACTGGAACATGGAACAATGGACTCAAACAACAGGAAAAGAGATTCCATCTAAGTATTAGGAAGAATATTCTGACAGTAAGAGCTGTTGAACAATGGAACATATGACCACAAAGACTAGAGGAGTTTCCTTCTTTGGAGGCTAAATGGCCATCGGCTGAGTGCTTTGATGATGTTTTCCTGCATGGCAGAATGGGATTGGACTGGATGACCCTTTGGGTCTCTTCCAACTCTATGAGTCTATGATTCTGTGAAACTGAAACCAATTTCAAACAAGTTAGAGGTGCTCAGTATCAAGGGGCCTAACCTGGGTTTGGAGGTGTGTCAACCAGTTCTGGATGTGGTTGCATTCCCCCTAAAAGACTGTGTTTGCAGCTTGGGAGTTCTGGATAGATCTCCCCAAATGTCAGCCCAGATAGATGCAACCATTAGGAATACTGTATATACTCAACTATAAGTCAAACCTGTGTGTAAGTTGAGGGCAGGTTTTGGAGGGGAAATTATAGATTTTGTATGATCCATGGAAAAGTCAAGGGTAAAACCTAGGGGCATGTAACAAAAGATGCAATGGACAAAGCTAACAAAAACAACACAAACGAATTCACAACATTTTAGCAGGCATCATTCTATGGGTTGACACTAAAGGCTGGATGGATGGATGGATGGATGGGGAAGGAATTATGGTTAATAATGGCTGTGCCACGTGTGAGGAATGTGAGCAGACACAACTGGGGCTAAGACAAAGCAATGAAAAGCAGTAATTCTCGCCTCTAACTTTAATATGATAACTTTAGTCTGATTTTAACACAGAAAATATGACGTACATTCGCAGTTGTCTCATTTAGATCCTTCAGTGCCCAACTCCTCTCAATGTTCTTTTGAAATGAGTTGCCACTGCCACCATTTTCCTGCCCAGGTATTTAAAAGGGTCAGAGGTGGTCCCACGGCAGAGAAAGTAGAGGGGGTCAGTGCTTCTTTTAAGTTTTCCCAGGATAAACTAAGCTCTTGGCTGCATCTGCACTGCAGAAATAATCCAGTTTGACATCATGGTTTTTTGTGGGTTATTTGGGCTCTGTGGCCATGTTCTAGAAGTATTTTTTCCTGATGTTTTGCCAGCATCTGTGGCTGGCATCTCCAGAGAATGCTTGCCTGGAAAAAGTTGGGTCTATATATCCTGTGAGAGCCTGGGAATGCAGGAGTGATTTGCAGGTGTCTTGTTCTGTTGCTGATGGCCAGCCTCAGGCTGGGAGGCTAATGCAAATGAGGATTAGTGTCTGCTAATTGACTATCATTAACTGCTGGGAAAGTCCCTGACTCTGAGTGATTTCCCATTTGCATTTGCTGAGTCCTCATTTTGCTATCCTTCAGGACTGGTAGCCAAATTTTGTTCACTTTAAGGGTTCCTTCTTTCCAGTTCACAGTTTGACATCACTTTGACTGCCATGGCTCAGTGCTATAGAATTCTGGGAATTGTAGTTTTATGGGACATTTAATCTTCACTGACAGAGAGCTTTGGTCCTCAATAAGCTACAGTTCCTGGGATTCTGTAGCACTGAGCCATGGTAGTTAAAGTGGTGTCAAAGTGAATTATTTCTGCAGTGCGGATGCAGTCCTGGTCTTTCACCACTCTACTCAAAGAAGAGGATGGTTCCCTTTTGTGATATGAGCTAAAGCACAGTACTTACATTGTTCCATGGATAAGTTGACCCAGGTTTTTTGAGTCAATGTTTTGACTAAAAGTTCTAGACTTATACATGAGTATATACAGTTCTTCGTATCAGCTTCAGCTGTAGCATCAGCCACAACCCTTCCTAGAACTGGAAGACCTAAAGATAGTAGGGCATGCATTGGTAACCTCAATGCTGGACTTTTGCAATGTGCTCTACATTGGGCTACCTATGTACCAAGTTCAGAAACATCAGTCAGTTCAAAACATGCAGCAAGATTGATGACTGGTACCTCTGGGAGGGAGCATATCACACCAATATTAAAATCACCTCCACTGGCGGCCAGTTCATTTCCAGGCAAAGTAGAAAGTGTTTGTTATTACTTTTAAAGCCCTACATGGTTTGTGTCCAGGTTACCTACAGGATCACCTCCTCCCATATAATCCTCCCCATACGCTCAGGTCCTCTGGGGGACCTTTACTCCAACTGGCCAGGACTAGACTGGCAACTGTCACCCAGAGAACCTTTTCTTCAGCCTCCCCAAGAATGTGGGGTGGCCTGCTGGGAAAGATTTGACAGCTAAACATGCAGCCTGAATTTAAAACAGCATTTAAGACTTCCTTTTTCCAGTGAGCATACCCAGTTGATTCTAAACGATGAATTTTAAATTAGGATAATTTAATTTATGCTCAATGGTTTTAATGTGTCCTATGATGATGTATTTTTAACAGTGTTTTTACAGTGTTTAAATGATTTTATGTGTTTTAGTCTATATGTTGTACCCTGCCCTGAGCCTTGGGGAGAGGCAGGCAAGAAAAATGTATTATTATTATTATTATTATTATTGTTATTATTATTATTATATCAAGTAAACCATGCTAAATTAATTATGCCAGCTGGGCTAAGTTACTGCAAGCTTTAGAATTCAGCTAAGGCCATCTGGGTGCTGTGGACAATAGATCTACTCCATCTTAGTAACCT
The DNA here is from genome assembly GCF_019175285.1 of Sceloporus undulatus. NCBI lineage: Eukaryota > Metazoa > Chordata > Lepidosauria > Squamata > Phrynosomatidae > Sceloporus > Sceloporus undulatus. The sequence goes on along the minus strand of NC_056523.1, from coordinate 333,267,004 downwards.
GGTGTGAAATCTTTATTGCAAGTGTAATAGGCCACCTTGCAGAGAGGTTGAATCTCCTTCTCCACAGGTCTTTAAACAGCAGTTGGGTGGCCATCTCTGGGTTGTGTTTTAGTTGTGTATTCCTGCATGGCAGATAGGGTTGGACTAAGCATCCCTTAGGCCTGTTACAGACTGCCAAAATAAAGCTGCTTCGGGTCTCTTTGGAAGTACGCTGTTTAAATGATGCATGCATCCTAAGAATCCGGAAGCTGCACCAAAGCTGCCCTCCAGTGCTTAGGAATGGAGTGTGGCTTTGGCGTGACCTCTGGACTCTTAGGACCCATGCATCATTTAAATAGCATACCTCCAAAGAGACCCGAAGCAGCTTTATTTTGGCAGTCTGTAACAGGCATTAGGGTCCTTTTCACCACTAAGATTCTATGTCTCTATGAATGGAAAATAGCTTTGGCTAATTATTTGTTTTCATACTTATCACATCACTTTCACTACCGTGGTTCTATTCTATGACATCCTTCGGTTGGATCTGGAAGAGAATCCAAAGTACCTCTACAAAATGTGAGTCCCATGTTTCCACAGAATAAAGCCTTGGCAGCTAAAGTGTGTGTGTGTTCCTATGCTTGCACATACATATGTACACACATGTGCCATATGTTCAGTGCTGCTCTGTGTGTGTGTGCATCTGTGTGCACACACATCCCAAATGGAAAATTCCCTTAAGGCAGTTTCTAGGTGTAAAAACACAAAACCATCAGCAAACTAATAGGGGAAAAATAAATAAATCAGCCAAAGTATTATCAGAATGATAGATTTAAAGATGCTAAATGCCAGCAATAAAGTCAAAACTGAATGTCTGCCAGAAAGGGAGGATTAGAGACTGGTATCTAAATAATGGTTGGGGGAATCTCAGTCCTTGAGGTTGACTCTTCCCTGGACCTGGGTCAGAAGAGTTCACTAGACCTCCAAAACAGCAACACCCAACAAAAAATCCTATTATTCCTCAGAATAGGGCCATGGGAATTAGAGCAGTATGTTCAAAGGCTGCATCTGCACTGAAGAATTAATGCAGTTTGATGCTGCTTTAATTGCCATGGCTCCATGCTATGAGATTCTGGGATTTGCACTTTTATGAGATATTTAGCCTTCTCTGCCAGAGAGCTCTGGTGCCACAACAAACTACAGGATTCTATAGGACAGAGCCATGACAGTTAAAGCAGTGTCAAACAGCTTTAATCCTGCAGTGCAGATGCAGCCAAAGTCCTATAATTGAGTGGTGGAGGTACAAGCGAAGATTGTGTTCAACCATCCACAACCCATCTAGGGGCTGCTCTGGTGGTCATTCCACCTTGTGGAGCCAGAAATACACCTGTGAACTGCATTGGCCTGCATTGGCCTGGTTAGCTGGACCATTGCACTGTGAGAGAACATGCAACTGCTTGCATAAGAGGATCCTGGATACCTCCTTTTGCAAGTGTGTGGAAATCTTGTTTAGATTACTGCATGTCACCCCACAGTGAGCCAGTGTAACATAGTGGTTTGAGCATTGGACTATGTCTCTGGAGACCTGGTTTCGATTCTTAGCTTGGCCATGTAAATTCACTGGGTGACTTTTTGCAACTCACATGCTCTCAGCATCATGGGAAGGCAATGGCAAATCTCCTCTGAAGAAATCTGGCCAAGAAAACCCCATGGCAGGTTTGCCTTAGGGTCTCCATAAATCAGAAATGACTTGAAGATACACAACAACAACAGTTCCATCAACCATCTGTTTGTTTCCAGGCATAGTGCAAAATGATGTTATGACCTAGATAGCTTAGGTCCAGACTGTCTGAAAGATTGTACGGTCAACCATCCACTTTTGCAGCTTTGATTATTTGCAGATTTACTTAATATGTTTTCTCTTGGTATCTCTAGGTCCTCCAGCACAACTCCATGGTCCACTTCTGCTGTGCTGGAGAAGGCATTTTAGGTCCTCCAACATGATTCTGTGGTCAGCTTCTTGCAGATGTTGACCATAGATTTGGGCCTCAACAAACAGATGGTTGGTGGAGCTGCTGCTGCTGCTGCTGCTGCTGCTGTTGTTGTTGTTGTTGTTGTTGTTGTTGTTGTGTGTCTTCAAGTCATTTCTGATTTATGGAGACCCTAAGGCGAACCAGTCATGGGGTTTCCTTGGCCAGATTTCTTCAGAGGAGATTTGCCTTCCCATGATGCTGAGAGCATGTGACCTGGAGGTTCTGAGAGAGATGTCCTGCACTCCTAACCTCAGCAAATGTGGAAGGGCTACTGATATGGCTATGCCTGAATTTTAAGATCATCAGGGGAGGACTTTCTGTCCCAGCACCCTCTTAGGATGGTGCAGTAAGGAGAGAGGAGAGGACCTTCTTGGTGGCTGCTCCCAGGCGGTGGAACTCACTCCCACAAGATGCTGGATTGGCCCCAGTTTATCCTCTTTCTGCTGGCATGCCCTTTTTATTTACCCAGGCCTTTGCCTGGTAAATAGCCACTGCTGAACTGTAAAAATGCTCTTTTTTATCATCACAATTAGGTTCCAACTGCTTTTAAAATTTGTGTAGATAGATGGTGGTTGTTGTTGTTTTCTCAGAAAAAACTTGCCAAGATTTGTTCAGAGGAGGTTTGCCATTGCCATTGCCATCCTTTGAGGCTGAGAGCATGTAACTTGCCGAAGGCCATGGAGTGGGTTTCATGGCCAAGGTGAGAATGAAAGATTGGTTAAAACTGAATGAATGTGTAGAAATGGATACACCAACAACATTGAAGAAGCCAGCCACAGATGCTGGTGAAATGTCAGGAAGAAACTCTTCTAGAACATGGCCACAGAGCCCGAAAAGCCCACAAAAAACCATGGATGCCGGCCATGAAAGCCTTTGGCTTCACATTGATTAAGGATAAACTGTTGGTTAATATATTTTTAAAGAATGATTGGGATTTGATTATTGCATTTTTAAAAAAGAAAACGTGGTCCTATTTCTATTTGTGGGTTTGTTTAATAGCTACAATTCTTTGGTAGTGGAAGGAGATTGAACTATCATTTACAGGAAAGTTCAAAAATAATTTCAAATATAACCAAAAGTTTTGGGGAAGGAAGCCATGATATCTGTGTGCTGAATTTTCTTGTTTTCTTTTTCTCCCTTTTCTTTTAGGGATTTTTGATTAGTTCTTTCTTTTCTGTTTTATCTTGGTGGGTTCTGCGCAATACATAGGTTTTATATATCCAGGTCCCCCTGAAGCAGGAAAGGGCTGAAGATGCCATTTCTCACTTCCCCAATCTGCAGGGAAAGCCTTTGGTTGCAGTGCTTCCTACTTGAAAACATAGGTTTGGAGGATCATGTTCTTAATGACCATTAATGTGAACCCCAACAGTTACAAAACCATAAGTCTAGTTAATAATTTCATATATACTGTACAGGATAGCAGCCTGTAATTCTGGTGTGTGTGTGTGTGTGTGTAATGTAGGATTTCAGTTGGATGGTGTGGGGGGTGAACCTAATGAGTTGGGCCATATATTTCAAATAACACCCAAAGTAGCCACTTTGTGTAATGTTTGAAGTCTATCTCCTGCCTTGTCGCCTATATTTTCAAGACGTCTGCTATAAATTTAGATCAAACGCTGGCTTCCAATGGATGGGAATGGGACGTTTTCCTCCCCATATGGGGCTAATCTTTGGGAGGTGATGGAGACATATGGAAGCAATTCTCAATGGTTTGGGTTCTTCAACTCACACTCCAAAAATCAGCATGGAGGGGGAAAGATGAGGGACTCTGGTAGGTTCACCATTTATCTTCCCACCCACCCTCAAAAGAGAAGGGTCCCTGTGTTTTTTTCAGCCTGTAAGCAAATATAGAGGGAAACTGATCAAAGCCATCAAGAGTTGGGATTCTGTATTGTCCTTCATGGTATAAATATGTACTCAAGAAAACCCCAGTAGTTGTGCTACGCCACACTTCTGCGGGGGGGATGGCCCAAACTGGGTCAGGGAGTCACCTGGCAAGGAGGTTCCCCTGGAGGGCCTGGCATGGCTATCGGGAGAGTGGGAAAGCGCACTCTCCCACTTGTCCAGCAGCGTTCCTAGACCCAAAATGGGCCCTAGTGCAGATCCATGCCGGGGCTTCCTATTTCCCACCTTCGTCCCGTACTTTCTGTTCACCATTCAGCTGCACGTATCATCATTTCTGCTCACCATTTCAATCCCATCTCTCCTTTATTGCCATCCCTCCACTGGCTCCCTCTCCCTTTCTGTATTCATTACAGACTTCTGTTAGTGACTTTTAAAGCTCTGCATGGATTGGTCCCTCCCTACCTGTTGGAGTTGGTGTCTCCTTACCTTCCTACCCATGCCCTATGATCTGGTAACCAAGGACTACTGTCCCAGCCAAGGATTTCCACTTCTTTGGCTCAGATCTGCCCCTTTTGACTTGCTGTCCCCTACTTGTGGAACCTCCTTCCCACAGTCCATTACCTCTTTAACCAGTTTCAAAGCTGAGTTGAAGACAACCCGGCAAAAGCAAACTGCTGCAGCCTCTTCTTCATTGTCTGTTCTTCCTTATTAATAGCTTTTAAGAGTTTGAGCACACTCTGAGTGTGCTTGGCCACATCTGTCCTAGCTTTCATCTGCGAAACAATGGCAGGTTTGAACCCTCTATCTGAAGTGAGGACAACCACAACATCTTGACTTTTTCCTTCCTTCCTTCCTTGCTTGCTTCCTCCTGTATCATTTTTAGCACCTTTGCCTGATGAAGAAGCCAGTGGAGCTTCAGAAGCTTTCAACATGTATCATGTACATTTCAGTTGGTCCAATAAAGTTATCGCTGCTTTGTGGATTTTGGATGATACTGTACTTTGCAATATGGACAACATGGCTACCCCTGGATATGTTTGATGGAGGGTCTGTTAGACTTCATATTTGCTTCAATCATTCTGCCTTAAAAACAACAACAAAACTCTTAATTTTGAAACCTACAGTCTATTCTTTCCTTGGCTGCATTTTCTTGTTTCTACTCACATCGTGTTGGTTTTACTATTACTATAAGCTACATGGATAACTTTGTTACTGGGCAGTGTATCAACAGACAAATAATATTTCTGGTTCATGTCAGTTTTATCTGTCTTCATTCATATATCATTCCTGCTCTTGTTTTTGCATCAAGCTGCAATTTCTTTAGATGTCTACACAAAATTCTTTTTAAAATACTGGCTAGGGCTAAATCTGTATTGCAGAAATAATGTAGTTTGATACTGCTTTAACTGCCATGGCATCATCCTATGGAATCGTGGGTTTTTGCAGTTTGTTGTTGCACCAGGGCTTACTGACAGAGAAGGCTAAATATCTCATAAAACTATATATCCCAGAATTCTATAACACTGATCCAGGGCAGTTAAAAGGGTGTCAAACTGCAGTGTAGATGCAGCCTTAGTTACATCCTCCACATGTGATTATTTCTCAGTGGGGCTGTACAACTATTGTGATGAATAGCAGCACTGCACAAATGAATGCACATCTGAATGTACAACATAATGTTCATCTGTGTGCACAGTGATACCATTTGCACATGAACACTTGCATGTGTAGTGGCACCATGTTTGCACCTCCATCTCCACAAACGTGAACTGAATGCAAATGTTCAACTTTGGAGAAAAATGTCCAGCCTCTCCCAGATTAATGCACGCATGTGACACCGACAGGGTTCTACAACCCTCAGCATTCCACAGATGGAAACTGGGAGATGGATGTGTGGCCAAGCAACATCAGGATGGGGTCAAGATGGCAAACGTTGTTAATGAAGAAGAGCATGGAAGCTGGGAGAGGTTACAGCAGTTTGGTTTTGCCTGAGACCACTGGGATTCTGCTCCCTCCTGTCTTCTGCCCTTCTGCTGGGTGAATTGAATGCAAATGACTTTTGTACTTTGGACTCATTTTGCAGCAATTCAAAGGGAGAAATGGGAGGAGGAGGGGGAAAGGGGTCATTATAAAAACTACTGAAAAAGTGGGATAACAAAGGATTAATTTGGATGGTCCCTTCCAAATCTAGACATTTGGGAGGTATATATTAACTGTGTTTCCCTTTTGGTCAGTTTGCCTACTTTTCTTTGGATGCTTAAACTTGATTTCTAATTGCTCACATTTTAAGGTACTGCAATCTTAGAAATCTGAGGGTTTTAATAGGGGACATGATTCTTATTTGGAAGGAGGAAGCCCTCATTTTCCTACATCCTCCAAATTCCCATGGAAATCCAATGCATCCCTCCTCAAGCACTTGGCAATTGCCCGTCTCTGCTATGCATTCATGTGGGAGGCCTGTATTATGTTTGGTTCATGTTGGATTTTGCAAGGATTAAATTCCTCAAGCATCTTCAATCTGGGGAAGATTAAACAGGTTTGAAATCTGCCCCAAGACATTACCTAATTCACCTTTCTTTTTAAAATAATAGTAATAATAGTAATGCAGTTTTATTCAACTATGCAGAAAGGGACAGGGAGAGATCATGGAGTATGTCTAATATGGTCTCGGCTTAAAATGTGGACAAGATATTTTGGTGAGCTTTGGAAGGCGGTGGGGGGGCAAAGATGGATCCCAGCACTCCAGAAGAGCTTCTTAGAGCTATTTAACTCTGCATAAATTATGGCATCGTTTAGGTGCATACTATTTCATGCTCAATTAGTGCCACTTTTATAGGGTAGCTGTTCTGAATGCCCAGCACAACACGGGAATCTCACTGTAGGCTCTGGAAGATCATCTCTCTTAAAGGTAAGAGAGTAACTATGGAAACAGCACACAGGCATCTCGCCAAGTGCACAGGAGAGATACCAAGCGTATCCAAAGGGAGAGTAAAAGGAAGGGCACCGAGTAGGCCTCATTGTGGGAAATGGGATGAACTTCTCCGAGAAGGAGCCAAGTAATGACTGGGTCACATAACCTAGAAAAGGAAATGGTTTTCTGCTCTTTTCCCTCCAGCTGCATGGAGATGCTAACATCTCTTAGCATTTTCAAGGCACGCATCATCTGCATAGGAGCAAGCCTTGGGGTGCATCTACACTGTTGTTTGACCTCACTTTAAGTGCTGTAGCTCCATTTTATGTAGTTTTACCAGGGCTTTCACTTTCACTGCCAAAGAGTGCTGGTACTTCACCAAACTACAAAGCCAGGGATTTTCTAAGAGGGGGCCATGGTGGTTAAACTGGTGTCAAGCTGCATTATTTCTATAGTGTAGATCATTGGCGCGTTACACACGCACCTAAACTGCATATTAAGGTTAGGAAGGGGCGTATTAGGGTTACGAAGGGGCGTCACTTCCTGACGCCCTTTAACCCTAGTACGGACTGAGTCCGTACAAAATGGTGGCACCTGTCCACACGGGGGCTGCCATTTTGACGTCAAAGACGCGTAGCGTCCGGACGTCGCGTGGCGGAAGTGACGCCGCGAGTGTGTGACTAGCGCCTCACAGCGCCACTTCCGCAGCACAAAAAGAAGCGCCACTTCTGGGGCACAAAAAGAATTGCTCGGTTTGGCCGCTGCAGTTCCTGGACACAGCAACCGGGTGCCACCGGCAGACCACTGCTTTTAGGCAGTCTGTAACGCTCCATTGATACCCAAACTTTGGTTCTCCAGGTGTTTTGGACTTTATCTCGCAGTCGCAGAAGCCCTAGCCAGCTTCCCCAGCAGTCAGGAAATCTGGGAGCTGAAGTCCAAAACATTTGGAGGACCAGAATTTGGGAACCATTGGTGAAGATGCTCCCCTGAAAACAGACTCACATGTGATCTCTCAAAACTTGGTTTTGCTTTAAAGGTAAACCTCGAAAGGCCATCTGACACTGTGACAGGCATCAATTTGCAGTCCTGAGAGCAATTTCAGACCATTCCTCCCTACTGTCAGGACTGTAGCTATGGGGTGTGAGATTGAAGGCATAGTGCCCCATTTGAATTCTGCCTTCCCTCTTGAAATTTTGTGTTGCTTTGTGCCTTCAAGTCGCTTCCAGTTTATGGCAACCCTAAGGCAAAGCAATCATGAGGTTTTCTAGGCAAGATTTGCTCAGAGTTGGTTTTACTTTTGCTTTCCTTTTGGACTGAGAGAGATTTTCACTATCTCATGCTCTTCAATGCTAGGAATGTCGGGATTAAAGGAAAGTGACATGGGGAGGCAGAATTCTTATTTGGGGAGACAATGCTTTCATTTCCACCACTGTCCCCAATACAGCCTTGGATGTGGGAACCCTTTGGTTCTCCTAAGTTGACAAGGTGGGGAGGATCAATGGGAACTGCAGTTGGCCAGCATCTAATGATGATGATGATGATGATGATGATGATGATGATGTTCAGTGGGCTAGAATGGATGACGTCTTTGCAAATAAATAAAATAAATAATAATAAAATCTTTATTTCTATCCCGCCCTTCCAAGAAGATCAGGGCGGCTTACAGCAGTGTGACATGCACACAATACAAAGTTAAAAACACATAACAACAATATACAAACTAAAACAGCAATAAAAGCCCCATAGCCCGTCCTCATGGCCACGGAAGAGGAGGGAGGCCCGCAGGATCTTAATCGGGGAATGCCTGTTTAAATAGGAAGGTCTTAAGGTCCTTCCTAAATTGGGCCAGGGTGGTAGATCTCTGACGACTGGCTATGGTGCGAATCATGTTGGTTACTTAGGCTGGTATGTGTATCTTTCTGTCAGCATTGTACTGCTTTGGATTGCAGCACAATGAATGCATCCTGTTCAAGGCTCTGTGTGAGAGAGAGAGAGGGAGAGCGAATGTGGGTTGGGAACAAAAGATCTCACAAGATAGAGATTTTTTTTGTTTTAATTGTATTGTTTTTAAACAATTTTAATCTCTTAATATCTATTTTATTCTTTTAATAAATAATGTGTTTTAATACTGCATCAGTTTAATTCTATGTTAATGTTTACTTTTGTATGTTTTTAACTGTATTCTTCTAAAGGAGATTATCACATGAAAGTTCCCTCCTGATGCTGTTGCAGCTTTTCAAACACCCAAAACAGCAACGATTCTTTTCACATTACCATGCAATTGTGAATTGATAACAGGTTGCCAATGCATCTTAACACACTACAGTTCCATTTACTGATCAGCTATCCAAGAGTAAGTAAGTAAAGTAATAATAATAATAATAATAATAATAATAATAATAATTTTTATTTTTATTTCCCGTCTCTCCCTGTGGATCAAGGCAGGATTACAACAATAAAAACAACATTACAACAATAAAAGCTACAATATCATGTAAAATACACTCAGTAAAACAATAACACCACTATCAATACAATGCATAGATTAAATCATTAGCTAAAATACATACCATTACGAATGGAGGTGGAGCATTTTTGAATCTCTTAGAACAGATTGGGTGGATAGGCCTGCCGGAAGAGATCTGTCTTAAGTGCCTTCTTAAAGGTATCTAAGGTGGTGATGAGACGGATCTCTTCTGGCAAGTCATTCCTCAATTTAGGGGCTACAGCGGTGAATGCTATGTGGGAAGTTGTTGTTAACCTGGTCTTTACATGCGCTAATAAATTCTTCCCAGATGTTCTGAGAGTGCGGAGCAGATTATGTAAGGAGAGGCGTTCCTTTCAAGTAACTCAGGCCCAAGCCATGTAGGGCTTTAAAGGTAATAACCAACACTTTGTACTGTGCCCGGAAGCTGATCGGCAGCCAATGAAGATATTTTAATACTGGTGTTATATGGTCTGACGTAGGTGTTCCTGTTACCAATCTGGCTGCCGCATTTTGCACCAACTGAACCTTCCAAACTTGGTATAAAGGTGCCCCCATTTAGAGCGCATTAGAAAAATCTAGACGAGAGATTATCAGTGCATGTACCACTGCTTCAGGGTCCTTTTGGTCCAGGTAGGGACGCAGTTGGCATATCAACCGAAGTTGGTACCATGCACTCCTGGCCATTATAACCACATGGGATGATAACTGTAAAGATGGGTCCAGGAGTACTCCCAAACTGCGAACTTTGTCCTTTAGGGGAAATGTGACCCCATTCAAGACTGGTTGACAAAATTCCGTCCCTGGACTTGGGGTACCTATTGCGATTACCTCCGTTTTCTCTGGTTTCAGCTTGAGTTTGTTTTCCCTCATCCAGTCTATTATTGACCCAAGGTAGGTGTCCAGAGGAGTTGACAGAATCACCTCTCTTGCTGTTTCTGTCATAATGCTGGCATCTAGATCAACCATTATCTGAGAGTTTTTATCTGCAAAAGGCCATTAAAGGCATCACAGTTGATTCCAATAAAGAGTTCAGGGTGGAAGGCAGTTGAGTTAGCTCTTTAACCACCCTGAACAGCTCTGCTGGATGAGACTCTGCAGACGCAATACATGCAGCATAGAAAGAATTCTTTGCTGCATCTACTGCCACTCCATAGGAATCCAATAAGTTCTTATGGTGTGTCTTGTCAGATAAACGTTGATTTTTCCACCAGTGGCGCTATAGTCGTTGTGCAGCCCACTTCATTTGACAAAGATTTTCCATGTACCATTTTTTTTTATTTGAAGCGGGCTGGAAAGGACGCTCAGGAGCGATAGTGTCTATAGCCCTGGTAAGATCATTATTCCAGGTATCAACCAGGGCTTCGGCAGTGTTGCCATCATTCTCAATCATAAATCCCTCTAGAGCTTCCTGGGACCTTTTGGGTTCCATCAGCTTTCAAGGGCGGAGCATTTTGATCGGTCCTCCACCCCCGAGAGGGATATAGATAGTAGCTTTCTGTCCCAATTTGGCCAGAGAGTGGTCCATCCATGACAGGGCAGAGATCTGAACTACTTCTGCCCATGGATATTCCTGATCCGTACTGAAGACCACATCAAGTGTGTTACCAGAACAATGTGGTAATTGTGCTGAGAATATTTGGGACAGGCCCATGGCTGTCATGGAAGTCATGAACTCCCGAGCTGCACCTAATGAGCCAGCCTTGAAGGGGATGTTGAGGTCCCCCAGGACCAGAAGCCTGGGAGACTCCAGCACCAGCTCCGAGACCAGCTGTGTCAGTTTGGCCAGGGAGGCAACGGGGTGGACGGTAGACTAACAGAATCTGGAAGAGCCTTAGCCCCGGTCACACTACTATCCTTCCCCAGCCAGGTTTCTTTAAAACAAGCCCGGTTGGCATTCTCCTCCTCCAGCAAATCATAGATTACGTGAGATTTGTTCCTCACTGACCTGGCATTACAAAGGAGCAAGGTAAGGGTCTGTGGTATGGTTGGGACAACCCTCCGTTCTTTTGGGATAACAGGGTGAGTGGAAGACGGGATAGATTTCAAGCATCGATCATGTCTTCCCTTGTGTTTCATGCCCACCCTGTTAATGCTATATCTCCCACTGCCCCACACTACTCCAATTGGCGCACCATAGCTGGAGTTTCCAATCTTATAATTTCCCCCATCCACAGTTTTAGTTCCCTTCCCATTCCTACCTCCCTCCATTAGGGGATGTAATAATAGTAATACCAGTATGTAGAAAATCAGACTTAATAGTTGAGTGCCAGTTTGACTTCTGGTTCCTAATTGAACCATTTCCAGAGGGAAAAAAGGTCTGACAATTGGTTTGATGGTAATTGTTATCTGCCTTTCAACAAGTAATCTACAAGGTATGGTTCTAATTCAGTACTGGTATATTTCAAGATGGTAGTGGAAGTGAGAGGGATAGGTGTTCTCTATCTCCACTTCTTCTGCTGCTACAATAAACCACCCATTCAATTCAGGGTAGTCATCCTATCCTCAATAGCTCTGCTCAGTTCTTACAGATGCGGGGCACCCATTGTGTCTTCCTTGATGGAGTCTATCCACCTGTAATGTGGTCCTCCTCTTTTCCTACTGCCTTCTACTTTACTAAGCATTATTGTCTTTTCTAGGGTCTCATGTTGTCTCATAATATGTCCAAAGCCTCGTGATATGCCCAAAGAGACATCCACCTAAATATTAGGAAGAGCTATTTGACAGTGGAAGACGCTTCCTTGGAGTGTGGTGGAGTCTCCTTCCTTGGAGGTCTTTAAACAGAGGCTGGATGGCCATCTGTCGGGGATGCTTTGATCTGGATTTCCTGCATGGCAGGATAAAGGGGTTGGACTGGATGGCCGTGGTAGTCTCTTCCAACTCTACGATTCTATCATTCTAGTCTGTAGTCCTTGTGCTCCAGCGCTGGTGGTTGGGTTTCTGGGGCTGACCCCAGATTTTGAAGGTAGTCTTGCCTTCATTGGGAATGGGGTGTGTATGCAGTGAAACCCCTTTAAATCCCTTTTCTCCTGCTCCACCTGAAATGTCTCCTCAGCAATAAGAAGCCTTGCTTTCATTAGGAATAGAGGGGTGTGTGCAGTGAAATTGGTTTGAATCCCCTTCTCTCTGAATTGCCCCTGAATGACCAATGGCACATGCTTCCATAAGGGGTAAATTGCACAATTCACAGTTATTCACAGGATTTCCCCATTCATTAAATGCAGAAGCACAGATTGACTATGGGATGCCTACTGCCTAGACATGACATACTGTGGTAAAATCCTGCGATTACAGTTTCAATCCTAATTCTATCCCATTATTTAAGAACCATGAGATAAACTGAGTTCCAACTTGGAAAAAAGTAGGATATAATTATTATTATTATTATTATTATTATTATTATTAGAAGGCCACAGCCAATAAGAAACTGGGGAGGGGGGGGAGAACAGAGAAGGCATGGTGGCTTCCATATATTAAGTAAATAGGCGCACAAACTGTCAAAATCTGGCAATATTAAAAAGCTAGCATCCTTCTGTAAATTTGCATGCATTCTTGGAGGACAAAGTTATCCAGAGCTTTCATTTATACTTTCAATAAAAGATAACACTGTAAAGGTAATTGACACTGTATGTATTTCTGTGCCAACACTTTTAAAGTCATTGTGTATTCACACACAGTGCAAATGAGACATTTATGCAACCCTGTCTCTATGGATTCCCTTGAAAGGTGCTGGATTATTTTTCATTTCAAAACAGAGTTTAGAAGGCCATCTCTTTGGGACACTTTAGCTGTGGATTTCCTTCACTGGGAGTTGATTGAATGTGATGGCCCTCAGGGACCCTTCCAAGACTATTGCATCTTTCACACCACACAGTAATATCGCTATGATTCCACTTCAAGTGCAATGGCAACATCCTATGGAAACCTGGGACTTGTAGTTTCGGAAGGGATGATAATGCAGAATCCTCAGCCAGGAAGCACTAGCATCTCACCAAATGACACATCCCAGAATTGCACTGGATACAACTGTTATGGTAAAACCATAGTGCTAAAAGTGCACAATGCAACAGGGACCTGTGATTCTGTGGTTTCCTGTCACCAGAATTGTATATATCAGAAACCTGTTCCTAGTTTGTTCAAAGTAATTTTTCATTTGATGACCTTCTCATTACTGGTCATTCCAAGCCCAACATCCACCCAGATGTTATGAACAGTGTGTTTACCTTCCCTTCCACACCATTAATAAAGATGTTTGATTCAGCCAGGTATTTCTGTCCAAGCCATATGCCCCTTGAAAGCCCAGGTCCAGCTTAACTCAGCTCTATTTATCAGCCACGTTTTGTCACATGCCCTTAAATCCTTTTTCAATTGGGAAGGGAACTGAAGCCAGAGCAGTCTAGATTAATTTCTCCAGCAACATATTTGCAGGGCACTTTATCACAGCCCTGACTGGGTGTCCCAAGGGCACTTGCATTTTCCTTTCCCTTATTAGAAGACCCTTTGCTGAAAGAGATAATAAGACCCAAGGAGGCTGTCCTGGTCATAAACCAGTGTCTGTCTTCAGTAATGGAGTGGATGAGGGCAAACAAGTGGAAACTTAATCCAGACAAGACAGAGGTGCTCCTGGTCAGTCGGAAGGCAATCAGGGAATGGGGATCCAGCCTGTATTAGATGGAGTTACACTCCCCCTGAAGACACAGGTTTGCAGTTTGGGGGTAATCTTGGACTCATCTTTGAACCTGGAGGCCCAGGTCTCGGCTCTGACCAGGAGTGCTTTTGCACATTTAAAACTTGTATGCCAGCTGTGCCCGTTCCTTGAGAAGCCAGATCCGGCCTTGGTGGTACATGCCTTGGTTACATCCCGTTTGGACTACTGTAATAGGCTCTACATGGGGCTGCCTTTGAAAAGTGTTTGGAAAATTTAGCTGGTTCAAAGGGCCGCTGCCAGGCTGTTAACAGGGGCAGATTACAGAGACCGTACAACTCCCCTGTTGAAACAGCTTCATTGGCTGCCAGTTTGTTTCCAGGCACAATTCAAGCTGCTGGTTATTACCTACAAAGCCCTACATGGCTCAGGTCCACACTATTTGGCAGACCATTTCTCCTGGTATGAACCGACCCGGACTCTGAGATCTTCTGGAGAAGCCCTCCTCTCCATCCCAACATCATCACAAACACGATCAGTGGGGATGCAAGAGATATAAGGCCTTCTTGGTGGCTGCCCTTCCTAGACTCTGGGACTCTCTGATCTCCCAGGGAATAGATCAGAATGGCTCCCTCCTTGATGGCCTTCCAGTGGCAAGGGCAAGTGAAGACGTTCACACAGGCCTTTGGCAGGGATTTGAACCTTGGTCTCCAGAATCCTAGTTCAACACCAAACCACTACACCACTCTGCTCTCCCAAAGTATAGCTTTGAATTGCCATATAATGATTAACATTACCACACAGCAGTTTAAAAGTGTAACTTTTTAAAAAATAAAGCTGTAACTTATTGATTGCTGTTCTATGGTTCCAGTTTACGTCCAACCTAATAGCAACCTTATTGGGGGGGGGGTTGGCAAGATTTATTCAGAGGAAGTTTGCACTTGCCTTCTTCTGGGTTGAGAGAGTGTGGTCCCCCAAGGTCTCGCAGGAGGTTTCCATGGCCAAGTGGGGTTTTGAACCCTGGTCTCCAGAGTTGCTCAAACCACTACACCACATTGGTTCAGATGTACATGGTGCTGTGCAAAAGGAAAAGAATAAGGCAAACCTAACAAAAGTGTATGATCTATTTTCTTAAAGGAAATATGAGAAAGATTTTTTTAAAAAAAAATGCATTACAAATACAGATTGTCCAAATATATATCATCCCCCAGTAGTCACCAATTGCTAGTTTGCTTTATGGTGACTTCTGGTCTGTTTCTGAGTTTCGAACCCTGATCCCCCCATAGTCCTAGTCCAGGGTTCAAACCACTACGCCAGGCAGGTTCTCAAGATAAAATACTTTACAAAAATTAAAACAATAATATGCATCAATATATACCCCCTACAGCCAGAGTCAAGCCTATGTGGCTGTTTTATAAATGAGTTAGTTCCCAAAGGGAGAGATTAAAAGAAAGGTTTTAATCTGTTTTTCTGGAGGAAAGAAAAGATAAGTACCGAAGCTCTTGCAGAGAGAAGTTCCAGCTTTCCAGGGTGTGAAGGGAAAAGTTCTGCTTCCTGCCCGATCTTGCCCTTGCAAAACTCTGTCTAATCTCAGCTCCCCTGGAGATGGAATCTCTCAGGCTGGGAAATCTCAACCCTTGAGAAGTCCAAGCAGGAAGGGACATTTCTTACGATAACAGGGACCCAGATGATTTACAGTTCCAAAGTCTAAATGTATGAACTTATATGTGGAATATCCAAAAATTTCAGAAGGGGATTGAATGCGCACAGAGGAGTGAGAATTAGGTTACTTGACTACAAGGATTGAGTAGATGTATAGTGTAGCGTAGTTTTTTGACTGTTGGCCTTTGACTCTGGAGACCAGGGTTCAAGTCCCCACTTGGGCATGAAACTCATTGGGTGACCTTTACCTCCATGTTCACTCACTATTCCAGATTTGATTCAAGGGGTAGTAAATTCATAGAATGATAGAGCTGGAAGGGGCTTCATGGGCCATTGCATCCAACCCCTTGTTCAGTGCAGGATCACAAGCTAAAAGCATCCCCAAAGAAGGGAACTGATCAGCCTCTTTTTGAAGACATCCAGAGAAGGAGACCCCAACTCCTCTCTCACTGGTTTCATTGCCAAACCATTCTTTCACAAGGTTCATTCAAAATCTGTTCTCCTAGAACTTCAGATTAGACTTAGACCTACCCTCTGAATCAGCAGAGAAGAAGATGACACTCTGCCAGGGCTTCCTAAACAGAAATGAAAGACAGGTCCTAAATGGCATTAGAATGACAAAACCTAAGGATTATGCATTGTTCAGAAAAGCCAGAAGATTAAATTACTGGAAGGAAGGAAGGAAGGAAGGAAGGAAGGAAGGAAGGAAGGAAGGAAGGAAGGAAGGAAGGAATTCAGAGGAGTGAAAAAGGTCTCCCTGTGTGAGGCCAGATCTGAAGCCTGGGCTAATGCAAACACCACAAAGGCCTCCAATTTCACAGCAAACTATGGCCTCATTCATACTGGCATAAAAGACCTGGAAGGA